>NC_142949.1:13604705-13609705 GCF_046866305.1 Octopus bimaculoides
CTTCCTATGCAGATGATACAAGCTTTAATCGTATGAATACACACACACATACATGCAGAGCTGAACGACTGCAAGAAAAGACATACGAATCTGGAAGATGGTGCTGGAGGATGCTTATGACAACTGCTTGGATCAAATTTACTTTCTTCATTGCCCACATTCGTGCAGGCTCATCTTTTAGTGGTTTGTACTTTCCAGTCTTTTGTAGGTCCTGGTCATCCACTCGTACATCCTCAGGTATAGCAATATCTAGGGTCTTAGTTTCCTTCTTTCTTTCAGCTGCTAAAACAATGTTTAGTCTGAAAGCATCAATCACCGAATTATTATTATCATCATCATCATCATCATCATCATCATCGTCGTCGTCGTCGTCGTCGTCGTCGTCGTCGTCGTCGTCGTCGTCGTCGTCGTCGTCGTCGTCGTCGTTGTTGTTGTTATTATTATTATCTCTTTATCACAAGTTTTGTTGAAGCTCCTGGAGTCTTGCGTGCATAGCGCGCTTACTACCTGCAGCCTACAGTACCATGCTATTCACATGGCAGCTTTTGTGACAGTTCTACTGCGCGCTCTATTCCAATTTTCTTTATATTCTTCTTGATACCTTCTGATACTGTTCCGAAAGACCCAACAATAATTGACACCATCTTTACTTTCTTCATTTTCCATAGCCGAGCTATTTCGTACTTAAGAGGGTTGTATCTATCTATCTGTTCACCTTCCTTCTTGACTATTCGTGGGTCAATAGGCATGCAAAATCAACTATATAGTATATGTGGTGCACCTTGTCCACCACTAATAGGTCTGGTCTGTTATACTCTAGCACCTGATCTGTTTGGATTGAGAAATCCCAGAGGTTTTTGCTAGTCTCCGATTCCGCCACTCTCTGCGGTCTGTGCTCATACCACGTCTGGCCTCTCTAGCCCTCACTTTTTTCAGTTTCCAATGGAGCGCTTTCGCTACCTGACTGTATCGCTACAACTTGTAGTGGTTTTGGGTATTCACTCGTGATATGGGTAATGGTTTCAGCCCCTTTATTGAAGATGCGGCACAGCGGAGACACTTGCTCATTCCTAACCCTGACCCTCCAGTTTGTGGACAAAGCTTTGTCTTGCGCTGCCAGTATAGCGCTCTCACTCTCTCTTTATAGGGTTCCTTTCATCAGCCAATACCACCTATTTTCTAGCAGCTTCAGTTGTGGCATTGACCGTGTGGTCCCTTCTTGCATAATTCTTCTTCATGTCCTTTTTGTACTTCTTCTTTTGTTTTCGATATTTTCTCTGCTTTTAATACTCTCTCGTTCCTAACTGTCTCTACTAAGGCTTCTTTACTTTGGTCGAGGTATCTTATTAAGCTCTCGAGTACGATACGCGGGTAGTCTTCCATACTTTTCAGTCCCCTTCCCCCATTTGCTCACTTCCTGTATAGGCGATCAGTGTCTTCCCGTGGATGATGGGCCCCATGCATCGTTAGGTACTTTCTTGACTTCCTGTCCATGTCCTTTAGTTCCGCCTCTGTCCACTTCAGGATTCTAGCGCCAAAGCAAACTACTCCGACAGCGTGAATGGTTATTGCAGAAATTATGCTTCTGGCATTCAGCTTTGAATCCAATATTTTCTCACTCGCCGCCGGTGCTCTCATTTTGTCTTTTCCTTCATGTCGTGGTGTTTGATTCTATCTGCCTCAAGTATTCCCAGGTATTCATATCTGGATTTATGTTGAATTGCCTTCATCATTTCACCACACTTGGCAAACATATGCTTTCTGTCCTAGCAATCTTTCCTCGTCTCATCACCATCGTAGCACAATTTGATAGTCCAAACTCCATTTTAATATCATTGGAGAAAATCCGCACAGACTGAACTAGGGTGTCCAGGTCTGCCTTAGTGTTTATAAATAGCTTCACGTTGTTCATGAATAGCATGTGGTTTAATTTTCCCTTACCTCTTGCCAGATCATACCTCAACTTTGTTTTCTGTAGAATTTCATCCAAGGAGATCATTTCCGGCACGAATATCAGTGGGGACACACTGCTCCACTAGAATATTCCTCTCTTGATTTTCACGTCACCTAGTACTTGCTTCCCTGCTGTCTATTCCGTTCTCCAGCCTTTCTTGCTATTCCATATAAGGCTTCTCATTTTCTTTGTACTCCATACATTTCCATTGTTTTTATTATCAAGCAGTGTGGTATCACATCGTATGCTTTGCGATAATCAACCCATGCCATGCTCAGGTTCGTATATCTTCTTTTGCAGTTCCTGATAATTAGATTATCAATTAAGAGCTGATCCTTCTTTCCTCGGCTCCTTTTTCGGCCCCCTTTCTACTCAATGGGTAGCAGCCCACTTTTTTCCAAGTATCTGGACAGTTTACCGGCCAAAGCACCTGATATTAGTTTCCACATTAGCGGAAGGCATGTTAGTGGTCTAATGTTGAATGCTACATCTCCATTTTCAGGATCTTTGATATATAACAATGTCTTTCTCTTTGTCATCTAGCTGGGTACTGCGTTTTCCTGGAAGCACTCATCTAGCTCTTGTGCTATCCTTTCATGGATTCCTCTCAGCTTCTTCATCCAATAGGCTCATCCGGTCCTGGGTTCTTCCAATTTGGGAATTTTCTTAACTGCTTTTTTATCATTTCTGTAGTTATCTTTATGTCTTCTTGGACTCCTATATTTCTTAACCTATCTTTAATTTTATGCACCCACTCCGCTTCATCATTGTGCTCTAGCAGTTGGTCCCAGATCCATCCCCAGAATGCCTTGCTTTCCTCTACATCTGGTATCCTTGTTACGTGTATTTGCCCACCTAGTTCCTGAAACGGTTTCTTCTGATTTGCTTTAAACAATCTTTTTTGCCTGAACTGTCTTTTTCTGCTGTCATATCTTTCCAGTTTTGCTTTGATTGTTACTACTCTTTGTTTCAATTCTTCTAATATCAAATCATAACCTTTATCTATTATTCTATATGTTCTTTCCAGCATTATTCATATTCTTTCGTTCTGCAGTTCCTCTCTTCTCAATCTATCAACTTATCCTAAATGTCTTTTTAACTTTGGTTCTCACAAATTCGTCTACGCCAGAATGGTTCTTTACGTTCTGTTTGATCTTTTATTTTGTATCCAACTCTATCTGTAGCAACTATAGCTGCAGCCCAAATAATTTTGTTAGTTTCAGTTATATTTCTCGTCTGGAATAGCCCAAGAACCAAATCTATCTTTTCGGTTTCAACTTTGAGCTTGCGTCGATCAACGTACTTGAGATTGGGAGGGTGCTTGAACCTGGTCTTCTTTATATATCGGCACCACGTCCTCACTGTCTCGTTGGTCATCATCGTATTCTTGTGCCCTAACTCTTCCTATTACCTCTGCTTTATTTGCTGAGAATGCTTTTACATTTACACTTTGCTCTACGTCTTCACTGCCGCCTTTCATTTTTCTGTTCTCACTGGGCACATTATCTTTTGGTGAAGGATTATTTCTATCTTTTATTTTCCTTTTTATCTTTTCTATTTCCATATTATTATTATTATTATTATTATTATTATTATTATTATTATTATTATTATTATTATTATTATTATTATTATTATTATTATTACATCATCATCATTCATTACTTCTGATATAGGTAGACAACTTCGGTGAGTCTTCTCAGTCTAAATAAAAGGATGTCCTCTCCTCTTCTATTACTATACATGCACGCATTTATACATGTGTATTTTTATATATATATATATATATATATAGGAAAATGAAAAAAAAGGCAGAATGCTAAACTGGAAGCATATATATATATGGGAGAATATACAAATAATAACAACAGACGAGGACAGGTGGTGTAAATAACAAAAGGATATATTAGTATGACGCTCGGGAATACGGAAAGTCTTTGACGTTTCGAGCTACGCTCTTCAACAGAAAGAATACGGAGACAAGGAGAAAAACACGGAGAAAAAACGGTCAATCATAATAGCATATATATATATATATATATATATATATATATATATATATATATACATATATATATATATATATATATATATATATATATATATATATATATATATATATATATATATATATATATATATATATATATATATATATATATATATATATATATATTCAAAAGAGTATCGTTATATCCATTCACACATTTTTACGTATGCATATATGTATAAGTATATATATATATATATATATATATATATATATATATATATATATATATATATATATATAAATATATATATATAGATAGATAGATAGATAGATAGATAGATAGATAGATAGATAGATGTGTGTGTATATATATATATATATATATATATATATATATATATATATATATATATATATATATATATATATACTTATGCGTGTGTGTATGTATGCAGTATGTATGTACTCAGCCAGTTTATAATCCTGGCACAGGAAAGTTACTCGTCTGCTGACCATGACTGATAAACTAGATGATCAATGGATTAAGTACTGCTCTTCATTCGTTTTCAAATAAAATAAAACAAACAGTTTTCGGCCGCACGAAGCTGGACAGTTCAGCTTAGTTTTATTGCAGTTGATTTTTCTCGGAAAGCCAGTTATTGAGTCTATAAAAATATGTTATGTCTTCATCAAACGTTTCAGTTCACATAGGTCTGTTATATGACCTTTGAATTCAAATCGTCCACCTTGTCACTAATCTATTCCCTTCCTGCCATCTCTCTCCCTACCCAGTTCTGTCTGGAAAGCGATGTGAAAATGGTAGGTAATACAAAGATGTATTTTTGGACATGGCCGACTGATAGACACGTATACAACACATACACTTTCACAAACACTTCATATCCACTCAGTGAAGTACTACACACATACATACGTATTATCTTATATTAGAAAATAACTCTTATTTATTATTTAAGTAGAGTGAAAGCTGATTTAAGGACAGAGTCTGAAAGTTATGATTACTTTAGGAGTTCAGAGATGATAAATGGTGAA
>NC_142949.1:13622205-13627205 GCF_046866305.1 Octopus bimaculoides
GCAGAGACTGAAGGATTGTTAATTGCTGCACAAAATCAAAGTCGCCCCACCACAAATTACCAAAATCAAATAATGAAAAGAAACATAACAAGTAACTGCAAAATATGTGGAGATGGACAAGAAACAATAAATAATATTATCTCTGGCTCCCCCAGTCCTGGCTAAGAAGGAATATATTCACAGACATGACAGAGTTGGGACATACATACACTGGAAGCTATGCCAAAACTATGGAATAACAACAGAAAAAAGATGGTATACGCACAAGCCAGAAAAGGTCACAGAAAACGAGAAAGCAACCATACTCTAGGATAAACCAATACGCACATAGAGAAATTAAGGCCGATAGGCCAGATACAGTTGTCAGAGAGTGGAGGCGCAATGAACCAGTGGTCAGGGCAGCGGACTCGCGGTCGTAGGATCGCGGTTTCGATTCACAGACCGGGCGTTGTGAGTGTTTATTGACCAAATACACCTAAAGTTCCACAAGGCTCCGGTAGGGGATGGTGGTGAACCCTGCTGTACTCTTTCAGCACAACCTTCTCTCACACTTTCTTCCTGTTTCTGTTGTACCTGTATTTCAAAGGGCCAGCCTTGTCACACTCTGTGTCACGCTGAATCTCCTTGATACACATGTCTGTGGAGTGCTCAGCCACTTGCACGTTAATTTCACGAGCAGGCTGTTCCGTTGATCGGATCAACTGCAACCATCGATGTCGTAACCGATGGAGTGCCAACCAACCAACAGTTTTCAGAGATCATGAAGAAAAAATGCTTTCTAATTGATGTATCAATACTAGCAGATGACAATATTTCTCTAAAAGAAATGGAAACACTTTCAAAATACAAAGACCTGGAAATAGAGATAACTCGAATGTGGAATCTAAAAACAGAAACAATTCCTATCATAGTAGGTGCCTTAGGTATAATAAAAAAATATTCAGACAAATACATAACAAAAACACCAGGACTTACAAATATGTATAACATACAGAAAATTGCACTACTGGGCACTGCACACATCTTACGCAAAATATCTTCAATACAGTAACCATAAGAACATCACAGCAAACCACAGCAAACCACAGCAAACCAAGGCACATAGAGCTGCGCTCGGTAGTGAAGTGAAAGCAAGCTATAAAAATAAAACTACTGAATAATAATAATAATAATAATATTAATAATAATAATAATAATAATAATAATAATAATAATAATAATAATAATAATAATAATAATAATAATAATAATAAGAGACTACACTGGGGAAGTTTAACATGTGAGAACGATAAATTACTGCTCCGAAACTTATCCAAAAACATCGGAAATAAAGACATCGCATGGAGCCAAAAAATAGCTGACAAAGGGTTGGACTATATCCGAGTAAGTAATACTCATTGAAATTTATTTCTATTTTTCCAAATATAATGATGTATTTTAACTTGATAGCTCCACTACCCGCACAGCGATCGTAAACGCACGTGTTACATCAAAATCAGACCATCTTCGAACCCCAAAACACCATGCACAAGAAAATTACAAACAGATTAAATAACACCGGTATTATTCCACCCAAGAATAACAACCGAGAAGTGCGTACTGTAAGCTTGTTACGAAAAAAGTACGAAGATCTGAACGTGCAAAAGAATCTGACAACAGAGATAAACGAACCGATACCCTACGAAAACGATGACCGTCAAAATAAAGGGCCGGACGTTGTTCCTCATGTCCCGCAAACAAAACCAAAACGGCATAAATGGACACGTGCGGAATACATTTCGATCCTACACGCCTATTTCACAGCAGTTCTGTACCCAAAAAACGAAAACGCAACAACACATACATATAAAATATGGAAGAAAAATAATGTAAATATAGACCTCGATAAAACAATGAACTCTAACAGACTAGCTAACACAAGAATATATATTCTAAAAGCAAAAAAAAATATCAGAAATAGAAATAGAACAATTGAAAGGAAAAATACATCAGGAAAATCTAGATAGTAGTCACACAGCAATGCCAAATAATAATATAAACACTGAGATAGCAAAACACGAGGACAAACGTAACATTTCCGGCAAAAACGAAGTAAACAAAAAACAACAAACCCAGACCGTAGAGATGTATAATAGTGTACAAAAAGCACCAATCCAGAACACCACAGACAAACATATGAATGAAAAGGAAGGCAAAACAAATCTAAAGCCTGGGAATAACGAAGGAAAACCTAATAATTACAATACTTTGAAAATGAGAATAACCAAAGAACTGAAAACCACAGATCTTAGAATGGACCACAGATTATATCTTCCAAAAATCAAAATAGACAATAAAACAACATCAATAATAAATAGCATAAACCTGGCCGTCACGGAACTAAAAACCACAGAAACAACAGGCAATATTACTGAGCTAAATGACATAATATATGCGGCAGCCACTGCAGCCACAAAAGAAGCAGGATACTCACTCAAACCCATCCGAACAGGAGTTCTACCACCCAAACAGACCTTGTGGATAAATAACATCCAGAACAAAATTTTTAAAAAAGAGAAAAGATTTATCGATTCTCAACGAAATTAGTAAACAATCAACACAACTAAGTAACAAGAAGAAAACAAAAATACTGTACAAATACAGCATTACAGAAAAAGACTTACCTGAGGCAAAAGAAAAACTAAAGAAAGACATCTTTGCCAAAGCACAAAGGATCCGCCGGTATGAGAAACGCCAACGTTCCTTTGAACAAAACAAACAGTTCAAATCCAACCCCAAAAAACTCTACCAAGAACTGGGTAAAAATAAAATAGACATTACTGCAGCACCAACAGCAGAAGAACTAGAAAAATTCTGGAAACAAATATGGTCGGTGAAGCAACAGCCCCAGAAAAGGACCATTAAAACAACTAACTTAGCACCTGAGCAACTCTGGGCCCCTATAACAACTGAAGAGGTCACCCAGACACTGCAAAGACTAAGCAACTGGAAGGCACCTGGACACGACAAGATCCCCAATTTCTGGTCAACACACCTGCCAGGAATGCATAAAAGGCTGACAGAAAACTTTAACAACATACTAGCAGAGCTAGAGACAATGCCTGAATGGCTCACAAAAGGGAAAACCATCTTAATCCCCAAATCCACGGAAACGGAGAAACCACAAAACTATAGACCTATAACCTGTCTCCCTACGATCTACAAAGCCTTTACTGCAATAATATCGCAGAGATTGAGTAAACACCTGGAAAATAACAACCTGTTTCCAGAAGAGCAGAAGGGATGCTGCAAGGGCTCATGCGGTTGTAAAGATCAATTATTGATCAATAAAGCCATAACTGAAGACAGCCGCAGAAAGAAGAAAGACCTCAGTATGGCCTGGGTGGACTACCAAAAGACCTTCGACAGTGTTCCCCACACGTGGATTCTGGAAACGCTAGCCATAAACAAGGTGGCACCAATTATTATAAAATACATAGGGCACTCAATGAACAAATGGCAGACAGTGCTACAGCTCGAAGCAAAAGAGGGACTTGTGAAAACGAAAGCCATCCCATTAGAAGAGGAATATTCCAGGGAGACACGCTCTCTCCACTCCTGTTCTGCCTGGCACTCACACCTTTAACAGAATTGCTAAATAGAACTGGATGCGGTTATAAATGCTACGGAAAAACAGTCAGCCACCTTCTATATATGGATGACCTAAAATTATATGCTAAAAACGACAAAGAGCTAGAAACACTACTACAGACAGTACACGGCTTTACCAAGGAATTAGATATGAAATTCGGATTAGAAAAATGTGCCAAAGCAACCCTGAAAAGAGGAAAATTAGTTAAAAGCAGCAATATAACACTAGATAAAGCCAATGAAATAAGAGAACTAGACGAAAGCCAACCATACAAGTATTTAGGGTTCAATGAACTAGATAGGATACAACACACACAAATGAAAGAAAAAATAAAGAAAGAGTACTATAGACGAGTTAGATCAATATTAAAAACAGAGCTCAATGCTAAAAACAAGATAATGAGTATCAACACTTTAGCTGTCCCAGTTATAAGCTACAGCTACAACATCCTTAACTGGACACTAAATGAACTATGTAAAATAGACAGGAAAACAAGAAAAATAATGACAGGATATAGGACGCACCACCCAAAATCTGACATAGAAAGGCTATATATACAACGCACAGAAGGTGGCAGGGGTCTTATACAGCTAGAAAACTATCATAAAATAACCACCATAGGATTGCAAAAATACCTACTCCAGAAGCAAGGGAAACTAATACAAATAACCACAAAACACGAGCAAGACAAAAAACTGTTTTCAGTATTTAAGGAAGCTGACAAATACAAACAAGAAATCAATCTACCTACCAAATACGAAGAAGAAGAAGAAGAAGAAGAAGAAGAAGAAGAAGAAGAAGAAGAAGAAGAAGAAGAAGAAGAAGAAGAAGAAGAAGAAGAAGAAGAAGAAGAAGAAGAAGAAGAAGAAGAAGAAGAAGAAGAAGAAGAAGAAGAAGAAACAACAACAAAAGCTATAAAACAAATGAAATCCAAACTAAAACTAGAACAGCAACGGATCATGTAAAACGATGGCAAGAAAAGCCCCTACATGGTAAATACTGGCCTAAACTAAATGCGAAAGAAATAGACAGAGAAAAATCGCAGCAATGGTTGAGAAGCTCAGGACTCAAAGCAGAGACTGGAGAATTTTTAGTTGCTGCACAAAACCAAAGCCTCCCCACCAGAAATTACCAAAAACACATAATGAAAAGA
Source organism: Octopus bimaculoides (assembly GCF_046866305.1). Taxonomy (NCBI): domain Eukaryota; kingdom Metazoa; phylum Mollusca; class Cephalopoda; order Octopoda; family Octopodidae; genus Octopus; species Octopus bimaculoides. Next base: position 13,626,990 of record NC_142949.1, read on the forward strand.
AATATAACAAGTAACTGTAGAATATGTGGAGATGGACAAGAAACAATAAATCATATTATTTTTGGCTGCCCAGTCCTGGCTAAGAAGGAATATATTCACAGACATGACAGAGCTGGGACCTATATACACTGGAAGCTATGCCAACACTATGGAATAACAACAGAAAAAAGATGGTATAAACACATGCCGGAAAAGGTCACAGAAAACGAGAAAGCA
>NC_142949.1:13634705-13637205 GCF_046866305.1 Octopus bimaculoides
TTAACTCGGATTTTAGGACTGCTCAACCTCTCCTGTAACACTCCTTCCTGATCTTCTCTTTCATACTTCCATGCTGAATGCTAGAGCCATCATTTATTCTGAGATATTTGTAAGTTTGTTCCGGCTCGAATTCTTTTATGACTGTCAACATCCAACTCCACCGAATGTGAAGTCTTCAGTTTCCCGTTCTGAAAAGTGGCCTTGGAATTATTATGAAGACCAAATTCCATCCCAATGACACCACTGATTGCTTTCACAGTACGTGGTAGTCCTTGAAGCTTATTATCCTCATTACCATAGAGTTTTAAGTCAACCATATAAAATAGATGACTTATTTTCTTGTCGCCAATTTTATATCCATACCCCGTTCTGTTAAGTTCACTTGTAAGGAGTTTTAGGGATATGCAGAAAATTAAGGGTAAATGTGAGTCAACTTGGAAAATGCCGCAGTTGATATTAATATTTTTTGTGGTCAGTATACCATTTGAGTGGTATAGTTGGAGATTCATATTCCACATTGACATTGTGCTTCAGGAAGTTTGAAATCAGAGGAGAAATTTTGAAGATATCCAGTGATTTCAAGATCCATGAATGCGGTATGCTGTCGAAAGCCTTTTTATAATCAATCCATGCAGAACTGAGATTCCTGCGTTTGTTATGACAGTTCTCAAAGTTCATGTGATTGATTATGAGTTGACCTTTGCATCCATATTATCCTCGTCGGCACCCTTTTTGTTCAATGGGGAAAATATCGTTCTGTTCCATAACTTTGTATGTTTTCTCCACGAAGATGGACTTTAAAATTTTATACGTGGTAGATAGACATGTTATGGGACGATAGTTTGGGGGAAATTTGGTTTCATTATTCTTCGGGAGTAGGTAAGTAATACCTCTTGCTAACCAATCAGGTGTTTTCGAAGAAGGATCTCTCATAATTTCATTGAATAACTGGACTAACTTTTTGTGTGCGCACGAGAATGAAGTGAGCCAGAAATTGGCACCCTATCATTACTAGGGCATTTCCACTGACGAGCCTTCTTATGTCTGCTTTTGTGATGTCTGCTATTCTTATGTCTGCTATTGTGATGTCTTCCATGCTTGTTCTCGCAAGATTTGGTAGGATCCTTCTGTGCATCTAATCCTGTCTGCATTTTAATTGTAAGTCTTTTCATCACTCCAGATATTTTTCCAGAAGTCCTCAACTTCTTCCATGGCAGGTGGGGTTTTGAATAGTTATTTTCTCCTTCCTTATTTCTATGTAGAATCTTTTCACATTGGATGTGAACAGCTTATTTTGTTTGTAAAATTTGTTTCTCTTCTCAAATCTTCGTATTCTTTTTAGCTTTTGCTTGGATCTTTCGTTGCAGTGTTTCTTTTGCTGAAAGAAGTTCTTCTCTTGGTAAGAATCTATGTTTTCTCTTCATCTTTCTTCCTTTTCTGATATTTGCATCGTTTCCACAGATTAGTTTCATTCAATATTGATATTTCACCTCTCATTATTTCAATCTCTTTTTCATTTTTACTTTTCCAGTTTGGAATTCTTCTCGTGTTTCTATTTCTTTGTTTTTTCAGAGAAATACAACCGGCTTCGATTGTCTTAGCAGCTGTGTAAATAATTTCCTTTAATTCAGTGAGATCTGGTTTTAGTTCTTGTTTAATTTCCTCTGTTACATAGTTTCCAGTTTTAATTTGTTTTCTATTTTGGATTATATTTGAGTAATTATTGTTATTATTATTATTATCATTATTATTATTATTATTATTATTATTGTTGTTGTTGTTGCTGTTGTTGTTATTATTATCATTATTGAGAGAGAGAGAGAGAGAGAGAGAGAGAGAGAGAGAGAGAGAGAGCAGCGCATGTCATCATAGAGGCACTGGGGTAAAAATATACGAAGACAGTATATCCATCATAACTACTTATCGGATAAGGGTACACCAGGCACATGCATCACAGTCATATGTACGCTACATGGTGATCTCATATAAAAATAAACAGCATATGACCTTGCAGGTGGGGCCCAGTTAGAATGTTCTTCACGTCGAAGAGCCCGTCTTGCTCAAAAGGTCCCTGAATAAGGCTAGTTTAAGGATGATGAATAAAACACCCATGTTTCTGGAGGTGAATTATTCAAACCCCAAAGAATTCCTCTCAACATACGGCTATGATACTCCCCAACTACTTCTAGTCCTGATCAGAGATGCACATATCATCAGCCACCAAGAGACATCCTGAAATGGTTAAGGTCAAACAACTGACAAGCAAGTCTGTGGTGTTGAGCAGAATATTTGCTGTGGCTCATCTTTTATACCAAGACAAAACAATGTACAGGATAAAACTTTCAATCAGTTAAGATCAGAAACCATGAGTGCCACTGCCTGGTACTGCATCAGGGCATTTATCATTATTATTATTATTATTATTATTATTATTATTATTATTATTATTATTATTATTATTATTATTATCATCATCCCTAACAGCATCATCATCATTACT
>NC_142949.1:13639705-13642205 GCF_046866305.1 Octopus bimaculoides
GTGTGTGTGTGTGTGTATGTATGTATATATATATATATATATATATATATATATATATATATATATATATATACATATATATACATACATATATATATATATATATATATAGAGAGAGAGAGAGAGAGAGAAAGAGAGAGGGAGAGAGAGGGAGAGAGAGAGGGAGAGAGAGGGAGAGAGAGAGAGGGAGAGAGAAGTAGAGAGAGAAGTAGAGAGAGAAGTAGAGAGAGCGAGAGCAAGATAGATAGATAGGTATGTATAAGCGGAAAGTTATTTGCATTTATATTTATGCTTAAGTGAGAAATTATCATTCTTTATATCAAGACAACAAAGAAAGAAAAAAATAAAAGATCAGAGATGTTAAGTGATTAACGACACACCACGAAGTATTTCCGTAATAATTACGAACGTCCAAATAGCTAATTCAAGCAATTATAAGTATTTCACACAGCTAAAAATTCAGAAAATATGAGAAATCTGATAACTTAATAGTTCCAATTTAAATATTCTCAATCACAGTGAAAAACCTAACATTGTTCACTTGACGCTTCTAAAATGTCTTAAATAAGATTCGTCTACAATTTTACATTAATCGTAGATTTTTACTCACCATACCAAAACATATTTGCATAGCTGTTTAACAATTCCATTGATCCATATACTTTATTCTTTTCTCAGCTGCATTAAGTTTTATCTCCCACTGTTCTCCAAGCAATGATTATATTGTTTTCCAAAAAGGGTCTCGTCTATTCCATGTCATTTGACCGGCGTTCGTTATGACATTCAAGCATACGTATTCTCTGCGCGTTATATACCAAATTTGTTGTTCTTCTTTTCACGACCATCGAGAAATCGATTATGAGTATCTCAGAGTAAAGACTGGTGATATGACTTACAAGTCATATCACCCTTTTCAGTATTGAGTACTTTTTCTTTTCCCCCTGTTGTTTACATTTAGGATTTTACGCATACAAATTAACACAAACAGATACATACATGCAGATATAAATATACATGCACGCATACACACAAAAACACACATATAAACGTTGGTTATGACACTCGGTTGAAACTTGGTCAGAATCCCATTTCTAGATATAAAACATCCAAATTTGGGCACAAGGCCGGTAATCTGTTTCTTTCTTTTCAGGGAATGGAGGTAGTCGGTTACATCGACCCCAGTACACAACTAGTAATTATTTTACGAGTCCGAAAGGATGAAAAGCAAAATCGACCTCGGCAGAATTTGAACTCAGATCATATACAGCCGGGAGAAACGCCATTTAGCATTTTGTCCGGCTTGCTAACGATTCTGTCATTCTTAGATGTAATAAACATACCTGTCTACTCGAAAGAATGGATTTCATATCAGGTTATATTTGCGCGATGTATATTTTGTTACATCTCTTACAATATGATGTATATGTGTGTGTGTGTGTGTGTGTGTGTGTGTGTGTGTGTTAAGAAACATAATAAATGCACAAACATACGGTAAACAAACACAGAAGGCCAACAAATCCTCATAAGTTATCAGCTAAAGGGTCAAACGCAATTTCGCGCCTTACGATAATATTCATTACTTTCTGGTGGCGCCGACAACGAGAAACCCCGGGAAATAGGACCAAACATGACAGACCGTGAACAAACAGGCAAGAAATGAATAAGCGTGCAAAGCAGAAGTGGATATAGGAACACGAATAAAAGTGATTCAAGATGAACTATTATTAGACGGACGAGGGACAAAGATGAAAACAAACAAGACGAGATAAGGAGACAACAATATGGATAACGCTAAGAGGAACACACTAAAGGGATTAGAAACAGGACAACAGACAGCAAAATATATCGCTCTATCTGTCACTCTTTGCAACACCTGTCCGTGTTCGGATTGTCCTTGTACAGGGGCCATCCTGACTCCCGTTTGCGTCGTGAACAGGGATTAATCTTCTCTCTTCCCTCCTTTGCGTCACATGGGCTCAACACTCCTCCCCTCTTCATGTAACATCCGCCCCTTGCCTCTCTCCACCTCACACCTACTTCCTCCCACCCACCTCTCCTCTCTTGCTCCGACTCCTACTTCTCTTCACTCCTATTTCTCTTCCCTACTACTCTCTTTCTCTCTTCTCTTCACTCCTACCCACCTTCTACTTCCCCTTCATCGTCAACCCTCCCTCGTAAGCCCACCTCACCCCTACACATTCCAAACCCACCTTCCCTATCCTTTCCATCCCACCCCACCTCATCCCTTACACCCACTCCCACATGCCCCACCTCTACCCTCAACCTCAGCCTTACCCATACCCCACCCTTGATTTCCCCACTCCCGCCTCCCCCACCTTCCAACACCATCCCACCACACTCCACTACACCATACCACACAACACATCACATCACTACTAAACCACCACGTACACACCAGCACTGACCAATTCCCAGCCCCTCATTTTCACACCTACACACACACACGCACGCGTCAAGATCAACAACCCCCTTTCACACG
>NC_142949.1:13647205-13649705 GCF_046866305.1 Octopus bimaculoides
ATATATATATATATATATATATATATATATATATATATATATATATATATATGTATATATATATATATATATATATATATATATATATATATATATATATATATATATATATACATATATATAAGGTACCAGACATATTTAAAAATACTGTCTGAGATGTTTTCATCGCATGAAACTAATAATAGTACAAAAAAAAAACATATATTCTGTTTACTGAATAATATTATCTCTCACCAGATGGAGTACTTTTTGTTGATCTTACCATCACAGAACATTACACAGACAGACACACACACACACACACACACGCACGCACGCACACACACACACACACACACACACACACACACACACACACACACACACACACACACACACATATATATACATAAAGATGTGTTTGAAAAATTGAAAAACGAAAGTGCTTACACATGAGATACTCACTTTATACGAACTTTTTTTACAAGGTCTAGTTATTTTGATATGGGATAGAACCGCCTTTGGCAATAGTTGCAGCTTGAATTCTACGAGCTATGGACTCGTACAAAGTTTGAATTGTTTCCAAAGGAATTTTTGTCCATTCTTCAGCTAAAACAGTCTCCAGTTCTTGTAGTGATGATGGTGGAGGATATCAACTCCTTACTTGTTTTTTTTCTAAAATGCACCATAAATGTTCAATAATATTGAGATCTGGGGACTGTGGTGACCAGATAAGATGTTTAACTTCACTAGAACGTTCTTCGTGCCATTTAGTAAGAATTTTAGCTGTGTGAATTGGTGCATTATCATCATGAAAGTTTTCGTTTTCCTTCCGGAAACAGTTCCGCAACAATAGGATGAATTTGATCAGATAAAATGCTTAAATAGTCTTGACTATTAATTCTGCAATGAAGGGAAACCATTGAGCCGGCGGATTTCCAAGATATAGCACTCCAGATCGTCACAGATCCTCTTCCATGTTTAACAGTTGGAAGAAGGCAGTCTGGGTCAAATGCTTCTTTTGACTGTCTCCACACGTATACTCAGCCGATGGTCGGAAATAAGGTAAAGGATGACTCGTCCGAGAAAATAACATTCTTCCACTGCTCTAGGGACCAATTCTGTAGGTTTTACTCAACTCTAAATGCTTTGTAATGTTTGTTTTTGAAGTAGTGGTTTTCTGATTGCAGCCCTCCTGTGAACTCCGGCTTTGTGCAGCCCCCGGCGGACAGTTTTGTGGAAACTGGGTTCGCGAGGTGGTCATTAAGCCCTGCAGTAATTTTGGGAGCTATATTTTGGTGATCCTTTCTAACAATTCGCGTAACAGTCTGACGCTCCCTATCTGAAAGTTTTGGTTTTCTTCGGGAGTTTTGTTTCGATGAGGAGGTTTTTCCCTCTTTTTTAAGAGGTGTGATTTCTTTCGAGGCAGTACTTCTTGATACACCAAACATTTCGGCTGTTTTCGTTACGCTAGCGCCTACCATACGAACACCAACAATTTTACCTCTTTGAAAATCCGATAGATCTGTCATTTTATTGAATTTTAAATTACCTTTTTCTGATGATATCTGAAAAGAAACAGCTATTTTCACCAAACATATTAAGCAACACTAATAATAAATTAAAAAAAAAACATAAAATAAACACGCTTTTGACGGTTTTATAGATATTTCAAAATTATGCTGCTATGATGCTAGGTGTTTCCATTATTTTGTCCAACCCCTGTATCTCTCTCTCTCTCTCTCTCTCTCTCTATATATATATATATATATATATATATATATATATATATATATATATATATATATATATATATATATATATATATATATATATATATTTAGGAGAGTATTGTAGTTCGCTTCAAGCATTGTGTACTGCATGTAAAGAATAACAAATTTTGAATGGTGCAACAATGCACTATAATATAGATTTGTTAAAATAACAGATTATAGCAGCGGCTCGATCTACGAATATCTGAAGAAGGAATTGTATTCCGAAATATCATCGGACTTTGGATAACTAAATTACAACAGGTATATAGTCCATTTTTTGTATTATAGTGCATTGTTGTACCATTCAACACATCTTATACTTTATATATATATATATATAGGCGCAGGAGTGGCTGTGTGATGTAACTTGCTTACCAACCACATGGTCCCGGGTTCAGTCCCATTACGTGGCACCTTGGCCAAGTGTCTTCTAATATAGTCTAGGGCCGACCAAAGCATTGTGAGTGAATTTGGTAGTCGGAAAGTGGAAGAAGCTCGTCGTATATGTATATATGTGTATATGTATGTGCGTGTATATGTTTGTGTGTCTATTTGTCTCCCCAAGATCGCTTAACAACCGACGTTCATGTGTTTACGACACCGTAAGTTAGCGATTCGGTAAAAGAGACCGATAGAATAAGTACTAGGCTTACAAAGAATAAGTCCTGGGGTCGATTTGCTCGACTAAAGGCGGTGCAGACATACATACATACATACATACATACATACATACATACATACAAATA
>NC_142949.1:13654705-13677205 GCF_046866305.1 Octopus bimaculoides
AAGCGGCGTCCCGTTTGTCCGATGTACAGAGAATGGCAGACAGAGCAGGAGTGCAATAGATGATATTGGTAGAAGTGCAGGTGAAGGAGTCGGTGATGTGATAGGGTCGTTGGTGGGTGCCGGTGAGGAGGGTGGTGTTGGAGAGGTAAGGGCAAGTGCGGCAGCGTAGGCGGGAGCAGGAGAATGAGCCAAATTGGGAGGTTGGGTTGGGGAAGAAGCTGTTGACCAAGAGGTCTCGTAGGTTGTGGGCTCGTTTGAATGAGAGGAGGGGTCTTTATATATATATAATGACACACATATGTATGTATATGTGTGTGTGTGTGTGCATGTGTGTCCCACTAACATTCGTTATCAGTTAAGATTTAAAGTTTTGTGGACTGTAATTTTTTCATAAGGTAAGTAATAATAAGTCCAGGGGTGAATTTCTTCAGCTAAAGGGTGGTGCTCTAGCATGACCACCGTCAAATGACTGAAACAAGTAAAAGAATTTAAAAAATATCAGAAAAACGTTCCGTACCACAAAACTGGACCCGTGAAAAGTTCACGGAAAACATTAAAAATGTAAGCATCTGTAAACAGTGTACTGGTGCCATGGGAAGTGTTTGTATATTATGACCGTCTGTCTTTACGTCCTGAGGTCAAAATCTACTGAAGTCGACTTTGCCTTTCGTCCTTTGGGGTGCTAGATTAAGTATCAGGTGTGTACTGGTTCGATCTAATCAACTGGCCTCCTCGTCACAAAAATTTCAGGCCTAGAAAAGTATATTGTGACAGTTACAGAATATAGAAAGTAGTATATCACCAATGACTATATAATCCAACCAAAATATCTCAGTTACACAAGCGTAAACAGAATTACTATTTAACTTCAGAATACATCGTACATATTCATAGAACCTTCTTGGTTTGGTGGTACTCTTTTACTCTTTTTTTGACTGTGGCCATGCTGGAGCACCACATTTAGTCAAGCAAATCGATCCCAGGACTTATTCTTTGTAAGCCTAGTACTTATTTTATCGGTCTCTTTTACCGAACCACTATGTTACGGGGACGCAAACACATCGGTTGTCAAGCGATGTTGGGGGACAAACAGACACACAAACAGATATACACACACATACATATATAAAAATACATATATACGACGGGTTTATTCAGTTTCCGTCTACCAAATCCACTCACAAGCCTTTGGTTGGCCCGAGGCTATAGTAGAAGACACTTGCCCAAGGTGCCACGCAGTGGTACTGAACCCGAAACCATTTTATTTCTTTTAAATTGCCATAAAGGCATTACACATGCATTCGTAACCTTTTACACCGGGAGGGGGGGGTCTTTTGTGTTCCTTCTTTTTCTTTTTTTTTCTTGTGGGAAAATGGGGTGGGTGGGTTTGGTGTCTGTATGGGGAGGGTTGGTCTGAGTGCTCTTGGGTGAGATGGACTGGACTGGGGTACGACATCATACTCAGTGTCTTTTCTTTTTCCTCTTTCTCCTGCTCTCTGTAACTTTCCATTCTTCCTCCTTTTTCTCCTTTTCTCCATCTGTCTTTTCTTCCTCTCTATTCTCTTCCGCCTCCACAACTGTATTCTCAGCCATTGTACTCTGTAGAGGGCAGTATGCTCTAATGTGGCCCTTTTGGCCACATTTACAACAACGTGGTGCTCTACCCTCTATCTACACCCTCAGCACGATTTCCCTCAGCGTCACCGTCTCTGCCAAGTTCTCCAGTTGACCCTCCTCCGCCTGACTAATTAGTTCAAGTGTCCTTCCTTTCCACCCTCCTTGTTCCGTTTCTGTGACTTGGAGGACAGCCACCTTCTCCTCGCTTCCAAAAAGGACAGCTACTGCTGCCCAACCCACTTCTATATCCGTGGAATTGCTTCTACCCTCACCTTGGAAGTCTTTCTTCCAAGGTATGTGGGCATAAGCACTACTTCCTCTGTTTTCACCGCCACACTCACCAGCCTCCTCGCCTCCTCTACTGTCCTAAATCGGACGACCATTGTCCCATATCTCCTTCCTTTAGTCATGTATATTATTTCTTTCGACTTCTCCCTTAGCGCCTTTTCCGTTTCAGCTTCCACCTGCTCGGCCTTTTTCCTTTTACCGAGAACACCTTATAGGTGATCGTTTTTCACTCCATTCGCTCCATAATTCCTTTGGGGGACCTTACGTCCCCTCCCACCTTCTGTACCATCTTCTCATACTCCTTCAGACAGCCAAGTCCAACTCCCTTCGCCTCATCTCCGTGACCTCAGCAAAACTCCTTGTCTTCTCCAACACTCCGTCCATCTTTATGACCGACCTTACCAGCCTCCTCCTCTGCTGAAGACAACTCAGATCCGCTAAAGTCTGAGTACATCGTCTCTACCCTCAAAGCAACAACAAGAACCAACGTCCGACACAAACGACAAACCAAATGCACTCTGGGTGACGCATGCGCGTAAGAAAGCTACTTACCACATGGTATTTTTTAATTCTTTTACTTGTTTCAGTTATTTGACGGTTGCCATGCTAGAGCACCGCCCTTTGGTCGAAGAAATTGACCCCTGGACTTATTCCCTGCAAACCTGGTGCTTATTCTAACAGTCTCTTCCGCTGAACAGCTAAGTTACAGGGATGCAAACTCACCAACATTGGTGTGAAGCAGTGGTGGTGGTGGGACAAACACACACACACACACAAACACACACACACACACACACACAAACAAACAGACATACATGCATGCATACATACATGCATACATACATACATACATGCATACATACATACATACATACATACATACATACATACACATATATTATGGGGGTAGTATACCGAGAGAGATCCCGCACACAATCATATACATACAAACACACACATACATGCATAAACATGCACAAACACATACCTGAGAGAGAGGCAGACAGACAGACAGACAGTAAGCGTTAGACAGTCCACAACGAAGTTTTCACCCTCTCTCTCTCTCTCTCTCTCTCTCTATTTCTCTCTCTCTTTCTCTTTCTCTCTTTCTCCCTACATTTTGCTTTGCCATTGACTGGAATTGTTTTGTCTTCAAAAGTGAAATTGACATCCAATATTTGCTGTGCGTATGTATCTACTATCTCTCTCTCTCACTCCCTCTCTCTCTCACTCCCTCTCTCTCTCACTCCCTCTCTCTCTCACTCCCTCTCTCTCTCACTCCCTCTCTCTCTCACTCCCTCTCTCTCTCACTCCCTCTCTCTCTCACTCCCTCTCTCTCTCTCTTTCTCTCTCTCTTTCTCTCTCTCTCTCTCTCTCTTTCTCTCTCTGTCTCTTTCTCTCTCCCTCTCTTTCTCTTCCTCTCTTTCTCTCTCTCTCTTTCTCTCTCTCTCTTTCTCTCTCTCTCACTTTCTCTCTTTCTCTTTCACTTCCTTTGTGTCCCTCTTCTCTCCTGCTTTTGATTTAACAATGTGTATATGTATCCATGTATTTACTTATCTTGCGATGAACTCCGTCACCACTCACTGTTTCTTTCACTCTCTCTCTCTTTTTCTCTCTTACTTCCTCTCTGAACCATTTAAAAACAAAACGAATGCCGTCACCACTCACTCTCTCTTTTACCCTCTCTCTCACTCTCTCTTTTTCTCTCTTACTTCCTCTCTGTCCTCCTCTCTCTCGCTTTGTCACTTCTTTGAAGTGTGACACACACCACAGGTACGTACAAAAACAAAAAGTCAGCGTATTAATATTATTAATGATAATAATGGTTTCAGATTTTGGCCCGAGATCAGCAATTTAGCGGTAGAGGATAAATTGATTATATCGACCTTAGTATTCATATATATCGACCTTAGTATACATATTTTATCGATCCCAGAAGGATGAAAGTCAAAGACGGCCACGGCGGAATTTTAACTGAGAACTGAGAATGTCGCTATGCATTTTGCCAGTCATGCTAGCGATTCTGCCAGCTTGCTGCTTCAACAGTAATAATGCTTTCTACTGGAGGCACAAGGCCTGAAATGTGTGGGGAAGGGGATAGTCGATTACATCGACCCCAGTGTTTGACTAGTACGAGAGGACAAAAGGCAAAGCCGACCCCGGCGAATTGAACTCAGAACATAAAGTCAGTCGAAGCGCTGCTAAGCATTTTGCCCAGCGTGCTAACGATTCTGCCAGCTCGCTGTCTTAATAATAATAATAATAATAATAATAATAATAATAATAATAATAATAATAATAATAATAATAATAACCCTTTCTGCTAGATTACCCATAAGAGTCTCCCATTCGAAAGTTTCCCTGTTCCTTTCCATCTAAACTCAGAATTTCACTAAGAACATCACTGGTCTTTTCTGCTACAAATCCACCCTCTCACCTGTTTAATTTTCTCTCTTTTGGCCACTGATGATTGCTTGACACGTTTCACATGGAGGTGAGTTGATGCATGTGTGTGCTCCTGTGCAACTTGACAATATTGGTACTGATGTTGTTGTTGTTGGGTTTGAGAAGAAGCAGGGCACTTTTGTGAGTCTTTCTCTTTCGAGGTTGGTGGAAGCCTTCTCACTTTTTACTTGTTTTTTTGCAGGTCTTCTTGCTAATGCTGTTGCTGCTGTTGACGTTGCTGCTGTTACAGCTGCTGTTGCTGTTACAGCTGCTGTTGCTGCTGTTGATGTTGCTGCTGTTGACGTTGCTGCTGTTACAGCTGCTGTTGCTGTAGTCGTAGTTAGAGTTATTGTGGTGATCCAGGCAATAAAGAAGTTTGCCTGAAAACAAAAAACCTTCTGGTATTTACTTCTACGTCGAGGGTAACACTTGATTGTCTTCTCATCTATCACAACTCTGATGGGTTTACCATCTCCATGCAGAATATTTTCTGAATATTTTCTCGTGCAATCAGTATCTCTGCCTCTCATTTTCACTCCTGCCCAATTCTTCAGGTGTGGGGAGAGGAGAAAGGTTATATCTATGTTGGTTTTTAGTCTTCTAAGATCATGTTAAAATATTTCATATTCAACCCTGTTGGCACATTTGAAAATATTACGTTACCTACGCGTCCTCCTGGATATGATGGAATCAAGAAAAATTCATCTGCGTGGCACGAATTTGAGTCTATTCCTTTCGCTTTCTCTCCATTAAAGCATTGTGAACGACTTACGCTCAAATCTTTATCCTTTCTTTAGATATCCATACCAAGATTTACATCTTCTTTGCGAATTTCTCAGCTTTTATTAGTTTCCGGATTATCGACTTTTCTGGAACATTATATTCATACACCCATCAATTAGAGTTTTTCCTAATCTTTTCCTTTTCTTCTGCTGGTAAAGCGAACAAGTTTGGTCTTATGGCGTAGAATTTCTTTTCTTTACTAAACTCGCTGTCAAGCGTAAGTTCTTCCTCCTTTTGTTGCACAACATTCACAAATGAGTCTGCATTTGTCATGACAGTTGTGATGCTTGTGTTGTTAGTGTTGTTGCTGTAAATCATAGTGGCGTGTTGTTATTACTGTTGTTTTTGTTGTTCCTGTTGTTCACGTTGTCTTTGATGGTTTTGCTGATGCAGAATGAATTTGGTATTTAGAAACTGTGTAAGCCCTTCGTACATATGCGTGTGTGCGCAGATATGGTAGAGTATGTGTGTGCGTGTGCATGTCTCTGTGTGTGTGTGTGTGTGTGTGTGTGTGTGTGTGTGTGTGCGTGTGTGTGTGTGTGAGTGAGTGAGGGTGGCTTTCTTCTTGTCTCTCACTGCATGATAACCGATGTTGGATTGCTTGTCTCCATAACTTAACCATTCAGAAAATACAGAACGATAGTCAGAATACGAACCAGGTCTCAATTAAATACTAGAGTTGATGTGATCGATTGAACCCATCAAGGTTATGCCCCAGCATGGTCGGAATCCAATGATCGGAAGACGTAAGAGAGTAAACAAAAATTGAGTTTATGTAATTGTTGATCAGCACTTATTAATCGCGGCTCCCAGGGGAGCACACAACCCGCATCCATCTTTCTGGCGGCCCCCAAGTGTCTTCATTCCATGAATTTAATGTTTCTTTAATTGATTTCTGTTTTTCTATTTTTGGAGCGACCTCAAGAAAATTCCAGGTTTTGTATCTGACCCGAACATGAAAAAGGTTGAGAAACACTGGTCTCGACACAACTGTGTGGTTAAGAAGCTCACCGTACAACCATGCGGGTTTTAGGTTCAGTCCTACTTCGTAGCAACTTGGGTGTCTCCTACTATGGCCATGGGTCACCCAGTGCCTTGTAAGTAGACGGTAACTGTGTGGAAACCCGTCGTATAGACATATATGCATATGTGTGCGTGTCTTTGTGTTTGTTACCCCTCCACAATGTTTGACACCTGGTGTTGGTTTGTTTACATATCGGGAACTTAGTGGTTCGGCATGCAGTTGCCATATTTCATTCTATAACTACCATCTCTTCAGAGATGGTAGTAATGAATATATAGTGCTGTTCACTTCGAATAATAGAAAGATATATATAACCAAAGTTTTAAATTTTTACATTTAAGAAAGAGATTTGACACCGATGTTTATATTTATATCCATGTATTAATCCGATGTTAACATTTCTGTATACAGCTATATTTAACCACTAAATATAAGTTAAATATATCAGTTGCCATACACTTCATCAGGAATAAGTTTCTTTAGAACGAAAAAACCTCAAAAAAACACATAGTGAATTAATCGAACAAAATCAAATTCAAAATTTAAAATCCATACTGCTTTCTTAACGTTATCCGGTGTAATATTTCTCTATTTATAAGTAATATTTATGGATCGATTAATCCGATAATATTAAATAAGGCACTGTGGTTTTTCCATAAGAAGGCTGTGTATATATAAAATAAAATTTTTCAGAATGAGACACAAATCCAAGGCTGTGACGATTTTAGAACATTTATAAATAGAAGGTCTTACAGCTGTTTCCGCGGTATTTTTTTTATATCCCTTCATCGGAGACGGTGTGATCTAAATTAATTATTGCGTCACCATTTTCTCACACCGTCTCCGATGAAGGAATATAAAAAATATTCGGGAAAGGGCTGCAAGACCTTCTATTTATAAATGTTCTAAAATCTTCATAGCCTTGGATTTTTATCTCATTCTGAAAAGAAAATTATATATATATTTATATATACACACATATATATATACAAACATACACACACACACACACACACACACACACACACACACACACACACATATATATATATATATATATATATATATATATATATATATATATATATATATATATATATATATATATATATACATATATATGTCCATACATATTTATATATATATGTACATGTATATATATATATATATATATATATATATTTAACTATCCCCTGGTTGCTTAGATACTTCAGACTACCCCTTGTATATATATATATATATATATATATATATATATATATATATATATATATATATATATATACATATATATATATATATATATGTATATATATATATATATATATATATATTTATTTATTTATCGGTTTCAGCCAAGTGGCTGTGGTCACGCTGGAGCACCACCGTGACTTTCCGTCTTTATGCTGTGCTCTCTTCACGTTCCTTGTATGGCTCTTCTCCTCCACCTGATATAGTCCAATCAAGAGTTGTGATGGCACATCTGGTGTATAGGAGAATTTGATATCGCTGCCGTAAGTTGTGTCTCATTTCAAACCATTGGTTCGTCTGGTATCGTGGAGAGGAAAGCGTCGAGTTTTGTCTTGAAGACCTCTATATCCATGTCTTGCAGGTCTCTCAAATGTTTTGGCAGCACATTAAAGAGCTGAGGTCTTCTGAAACCGAGGCTGTTGCAGTACCTCGTTCTTATGTGAGATGCAGTGGACGGCACCTTTGGTACCATGCAGTGGCGACCTGTGCGGGCATGCTTGTAGTACTTGATGCCAAAGTTTGGCACCAGTCCTTCCAGTATTTTCCATATGTATACTATTACATATCTCTCCCGCCTGCGCTCCAGGGAGTAGAGACCTAGTGCCTTCAGTCGCTCCCTGTAGTTCATGTGTTGGACTGTGGCGATCTTTTTTGTATAGTGACGCTGAATTGCCTCGAGTTCTGCTGTCCGCTAGACACTGTGTGGAGACCACAACTGAGAGCAATAGTCTAGGCGGCTCAGAACAAATGTCTTCCATAGAGTCAACATGACTTTTTTGATCCCTTGTTCGGAATGTCTTCAGTATCCACCCTGCCAGTTGTCTGCACTTTGCTGTCAACTTGACAATGTGCATGTGAAATGATGCATCACTACACATGTTGATGCCCAGGTCTCTTACTGTTTGTGGTTCTGGGATTGCAGTACCTCCAGGTCCTGTGTATGCCAGTTGGGAGACACTTCTGGCCTTGTAGCGCAGTCTTGAAATTTTTTTGCATTGAACTGCATGTTATTTATATATGTATGTATATAGATACATATATATCCATACATATACATATATATATCCATCCATATATATACATATTTATATCCATATATATACATATGTATATATGCATATATATATATATATGGATATATATATACATATATATACATATATATATATCCATACATATTTATATATATATACATATATATGTATACATATATATATGCATACATATACATATATAGATCTATACATATATACATATATATACATATATATATCCATATATATATATATATATATATATATATATATATATATATATATATATCCATACATATTTGCGTGTATATATATATATATATATATATATATATATATGCGAGTAAAAATAAATACAAAAAAGGTGGTTTTTTTGTATGAGTGTGTATAGAAGAATATATTATTTTGTTTAAAAGAGTTCCAACACTGTCTGTTTTTTATGTTTTATTTATATTCCTGCAGAACTAATGTGGGGTATAGAATATGGAATATACAATATATAATATAATATACAATATACAATATAAAATAAAATAAAATAAAAATGGATGGCACCATGAAAGAAAGTATTGAATGTAGATGAAATATTGAGTGTTCAGTATAAAGGATCAAATATATAAATATATAAATATAAATATATAAAGGCGACTCGAGTTTCAGGGCTATTTCCCTTCGTCATGGGCGGTATGACAGACTTTAACAGTCTGTTAAAGTCTGTCATACCGGCCATGACGAAGGGAAATAGCCCTGAAACTCGAGTCGCCTTTATATATATATATTTATATTTTATATATTTATATATTTGATCCTTTATACTGAACACTCAATATTTCATCTACATTCAATACTTTCTTTCATGGTGCCATCCATTTTTATTTTATTTTATTTTATATTGTATATTGTATATTCCATATTCTATGCCCCACATTAGTTCTGCAGGAATATAAATAAAACATAAAAAACAGTGTTGGAACTCTTTTAAACAAAATAATATATATATATATATATATATTCATATATATATATATATATATATATATATATATATATATATATATATATATATACATACCTTTGTGCTTGTATATATGTGCTTTTGTAGTGTTTCTATGCGTGTGATATGTTGTCTGTTTCTTTTCGTCTGAGAAGTATAATGATGAAAGAATTTCTATGAAGTATCTCGAGTTTCATCTCAGAATCCGCTTCCTTCAACTGTTCCTCAACAATCATTCTCAAGATATTTGCAATTTGTATATTATCTTGCAATTATGAATAAAATACGAAGCAAATTTCAAATGGCTGCGAACCGTTATTGGCGAATCTGATTTGACTTTAAATTCAGATTTGCCAAAGGCACTGATATCTTAGAGGAAACGAGAACCAGGAATTTAAGCCTTTCGCGTAGGGAAATAAAGTATCACGTGTCTCAAGGTCTTATCATTCGCCTGATGTTTAGGAATGTGTGTGCGTGTATGTATGCATGTATGTATGTATGTATGTATGTATGTATGTTTATAAGTATGCGTCTGTCTGAGTATATAGGTGTGAATATACACTGAACCGCAAAACAAACGCGATTTTTTCAAATATCATTTTATATGGTAAATCCTGAAAATTTATTTCAGGGATGTAAGTGTAAATATTCCAAGACATGCTGGTTTATGGCTGAGACCTTAATTGCAGGTAACCTTTCAATCTTCCCTAAAACCACACGCAAAACGCAGCTGCGTCGGTAGTCGCCTTGAGGTGCCACATTTTTTCAATTTCTATTAGCAAGTCTTTATATTTACTGATCTTGTCAAATTCTTTCGCCGCTATATTATAATCACAGGGAATACTCATGTCAATTAATAAACACGTCTTCTCTGTCTGATCTTTTTACAATAATATCCGGTTTATCAGCTTTTATAGCCTTGTCTGTATCTACGGGGAAGTCCCAGAGAATCGATACATTTTCTCCCTCAGTCACAGCTTCAGGATAGTGTTTATACCATTTGTCAGCGGTTTTGATTTTATAATGCTGACATATTGTCCAGTGTAAATACTGGCCAACTCTACAGGTGTTAATACTTCACACCCTGAGATTAGGTGGTCTATAGTTTCAATCGCATCGTTACAAAATCGGCATTTTGGGTCAGCTCCATTTTTTATCACATTGGCTTGGTAGTTCCGGGTTAATAAGCTTTGTAGCCCTGAACTTCGTAACCACTGATGCGTGCGTTTCTGGTCGACATCAGCTTGTTTGCTACGAGCCACATACTTGCCATGCAGAGGCTTCTCTTCCCATCTGCTAGCTAATTTTTCATGTGCTTTTGTCTTTGCAATTAATTTTATTTTCTTTGCAGCAGCAGTTGGCGCATTTCCTTCAACCTGATCAATCTGGTGGGTATCTAAGAGTTCGGTAGCGAATTTTTTGCTCTCTTTCAGAATAGAGTGAAGTTTTTTCGGTCTTTCTTCTTCTTCTTCTTCTTCTTCTTCTTCTTCTTCTTCTTCTTCTTCTTCTTCTTCTTCTTCTTCTTCTTCTTCTTCTTCTTCTTCTTCTTCTTCTTCTTCTTATTATTATTATTATTATTATTATTATTATTATTATTATTATTATTATTATTATTATTATTATTATCATTGCCTTTGCACAGCTTCTAACGCTGGAGATGTGCTATTGTGTCAGCTGTTCACTACCAGTGAACTAAAGTAATACCTCTTATTTTTCAAGCACTTTCCAGAGTATTTGAGTGGTTCTAAGCAGTACTGTTTTCTGCAAGTGCTCCACCCTTATTGCAGGCCCTATTTGTTCCACGTACTTCTCGAGATTTTTGCTCACAGTGCCCAGGGCTCCGACAGTTATTGGTACTACTGCTACCTTTTTGATTGACCGCAACTGCTTACCTTCCCAAGCTAACCTGTCTTATCTCTCGACTTTTCTTTCTCCCTTATCGCATACCTTGTTGTCAGCTGGGCATGCTATATCTATGATCCAGCATAGTTTGTTTTCTTTCTCAATTAAGACTATGTCTGGCTTCCTATTCTCTATCTCAAGGTCGCACTATTATTATTATTATTATTATTATTATTATTATTATTATTATTATTATTATTATTATTATTATTATTATCTCGCTTAGGCATAACGATACTAATAACCTGGTGCTAGAACTCAATGATATGTGCTCCAGAACGAAGCATCAGGCGAATAAAGAGAAGTAATGAGAAATTAAAATGAAAAAAGAATAAGAAATTATGGTATGAGATTATTTAACTTGGGGTTAGGTAATGAAGCTCATGATTCAGTTCCTTCGTCATCCTAATCTCGTCTCTGCGTGTGTGTGTTTGTATATCTGTGTGTGTAAGTGTGCGTGCGTGAGTGTGTGTGTGTGTGTGTGTGTATGCATGTATATATATATATATATGTATGTGTGTGTGTGTGTATATATATAAGTATAAACATATACATATCTATGTATATGTATACATACGTATATATATATATATATATATATATATATATATATATATATATATATATATATATATATACATATATATATATATATACATATATATGTATACATATATATAATATAAATTATATATATATATATATGCATATATGTGTACATATTTACATATATATGTATATGCATATGCAAATATGGGTACAGGATGTCATAAAAGGTAAACAACAAGAAATACGAAATACGAAAACCTGTAATACAAACTTTTTTGCGAACAACGAAAGAAACAAATGGAAAAGAAGACAAGTAACATAAAGAACGACCCTCCATCAGTTGTCGGCTGTTCTATCTATTTCTCTCTTTCTCTCTCTCTCTCTCTCTCTCTCTCTCCCTCTCTCTCTCTCTCTCTGTGTGTCTCTCTCTCTCTCTCTCTCTCTCTCTCTATATATATATATATATATATATATATATATATATATATATATATATACGTATGTACAGGGTCGTGCAGAGAAATTGAGACAGTTTCTATGATGCATAAAACTGGTTAAAATACTAAAATGATGGTAGTAGACAACAGATATAATTTTAATGTAACATTTCTTACAACAAAAACATTAATCACTCAATATGGCCGCTCTTTTGAGTAATTACTTTCTCCACATGAGAACGGAATTTCTTGCAGCAGCCTCCCTCTCCGCCTTTTTGATTTTGCGTGTCGCATGCACTATGCAGGTCTTCAGACTTTTGACACTCAAGTGTGGTAAAGCATTGGTCCTTGCTTGAAGTGCGCCCCATAAAAGTAATCGAGAAGGTTGAGATCTTGGTTATTACTGGGCTAGATGCTGGCGCTCACAAAAAAATGGCACCTTCTCATCAAGGAAGGCTTGTGTTGCTTTTGACCCATGGCATGTTACAGAATCCTGGATGAGCATCACATTTTCAGGCCCAAGCTTCTGCTTCAGGATGTCCAGATACTCCTTTGTGCAGATCTTCAAGCCAGACTCAATGAAGTGTGGATCCATGACACTTCTATCATACACCACGGCTCCAAATAGCATTACACAATCTAAATACCATCACAGAATCCTGTGGAGACCTCACTCAAGAATTTCTGCGATTCACCTCAGCGTCCACAGCGAACATCTCGTCCACAAACACGAAAGTTTTTCCTGCACCTTTATGCTTGATGAATGACAGAAGCTTTCACATCTCTCGGCTCTGATTGCTTTGACCTTGGCGGTAAGGAGGTCACGGCATCGTCAAACACAGTTAGACATGCCAAGGCTTCTGTTCACAGTTCTGGATATGGTGCAAAGGGACACATTGCGTTTCTTTGCAAGTGCTATCATAGATGTGAATGGGTTGGCTTCAGTCGAGCGTTTGAGGCCAGCGAGAAACTTGGGATAGCGCGCGTGGAATCAATTCAACTCATGTGTTCTTTACTATAGGTCTTTCCCTCGTCTTTAAATTGTTTATAAACACGATAAACCGTTGCTTTTGGAAGTTTTGTCAACTAAACAATTTTATTGGCAGTGTGCCCAGCGCACGCCAAAGCAACAATGGCGGAACGATTCTGTTGTTCCATGACTTTCTGTTGTCGAATCAGTTCTATTTACGTGAAAAACAAAGGGGAGGTTTAGATTTTCAAGCAAACAAGGTTTTGTCAAAAGATGAAATAATAAACTCACAAAGTCAACTGATTTAAATTGGTCTTAATTTATCTACAATACCCTGCACACACACACACACATATATATATATAGGTTATATATATATATATATATATATATATGTGTGTGTGTGTGTGTGTGTGTGTGTGTGTGTGTGTGTGTGTGTGTGTGTGTATAAAACCTTTTATTATTTTCTCTCCCTCTTCATTTCTGTGTTCCTTTCTGTGGAAGAGCGTAGGTTCGATACGCAAAAGACATTCTCACTTCCCGAGCGTTAAATTAATACATCTGTTTGTTGTTTACACACCCGTCTTAGTCTTTTGTTATTTTGTAAATTCTCACTATATACACACACACGCACACACACAAACACAGGCGCACACATACACACACATGTATATATATATATAAATATGTATAAAGGACAATACAAGGATTATATTGTACACCCTGATGGTTTTCCATACAAGGTATTTAAAATGCAAAATTATATATTTAAATATGTTTTGTAATTTTAATTTTGTTTATGAAATTAAACAATTGTAGGTGATCTCTCTGTTTTCTAACTCGATAATAATATTTGATATTTTACAATATTTTGCATAATATATTCCTTGAAGAAATAACTCTTCAAAATACTACGTCTTAAACCAGCTCTTGGTGGTCCAAATCTGAGATGCAATCTATGTGGGTGTCTTTTCAGAACATTGTCCGGTTTAAAAAGGCCACATCAGATGACATGATGGTGCTCAGGTGTAGGTACAGGAGGTGGTCAAACTCAGCATAAGGAGTAGACAACCACCATATATATATATATATATATATTTATTTATTTATTTATTTATGGGTTTCAGCCAAGTGGTTGTGGTCGTGCTGGAACACCACCGTGACTTTCCGTC
The DNA here is from genome assembly GCF_046866305.1 of Octopus bimaculoides. NCBI lineage: Eukaryota > Metazoa > Mollusca > Cephalopoda > Octopoda > Octopodidae > Octopus > Octopus bimaculoides. Next base: position 13,669,172 of record NC_142949.1, read on the forward strand.
TTTATGCTGTGCTCTCTTCACGTTCCTTGCATGGCTCTTCTCCTCCACCTGATATATTCCAATTAAGAGTTTTGATGGCACATCTGGTGTATAAGAGAATTTGACATCGCTGCCCTAAACTGTGTCTCATTACGAGCCATTGGTTCATCTGGTATCGTGGAGAGGAAAGCGTCGAGTTTTGTCTTGAAGACCTCTATATCCATGTCTTGCAGGTCTCTCAAATGTTTTGGCAGGGCATTAAAGAGCTGAGGTCCTCTGAAACCGAGGCTGTTGCAGTACCTTGTTTTTATGTGAGATGCAGTGGACGGTACCCTTGGTACCATGCAGTGGCGACCTGTGCGGGCATTTTTGTAGTACTTGATGCCAAAGTTTGGTACCAGTCCTTCCAGTATTTTCCATATGTATATTATTACATATCTCTCCCGCCTGCGCTCCAGGGAGGTTGAGTAAAAAGTAAGCAACGTTTTGAACCATAAAGAATTTGTACTGGATTTTTGCAGAGTTTTGAATTTTTTAAAACACTTTTTTGTAATTGTCTGATAATACAGACATAGACTTGTCCAAATGCAGCAATAACTTAACAATGTTACAATCAACTGAAATTGAACTTTCAAAACGCGATATTCGATCAATTTTGCTATTCATCTTCAAAAAAGGACGTAAAGCAGCTGAAACTGCTCGCGATATCAACAAAACGTTTGGTGAGGAAATTACCGTTGAGTGATCGGCTCCAAAATGGTTTAAACGATTTCGCAATGGAGACCTGAGCCTAGAAGATCGTGAGAGTAGTAGAGGCCCATCTGTCATCGATGACGGTCAATTAAAGATCGTCATTGAGAAAGATACACATAAAACTACTAGAGAACTGGCAAAATAACTTCAAGCTATCCAGAAAACTGCCTGCAACAATTTGCATGCGATTGGAAAATCAAAAAGTTCGACAAATGGGTGCCACACGATTTGAACGAAAATCAGAAAACGCACAGTTATGAAGTTTTCTTGTTTTTTTTTCTCCGTAACCAGACCGATCCATTTCTCGAGCTATTAAAAGTGGATTCCGTACAATAATATAAAAGCTTTTCTCGCAGTAGTTGGACCGAAAACCTTCTCTAAACCCAAGCTCTTCAAATAGAAGGTTATGGTGACTCTTTGGTGTTGTACTGCTACACCCATCCACTGTAACTTCTTAAACCCGGAAAAACCAATACTGCAGAAACATATTGCGTGAAAGTGCCAAAATGAACGAAAAACCGCTACTCCTCTGTCCCAGACTGGTCAACAGAAGAGGGCCAATCATTCTTCACGACGATGCTCGACCACACGTTTCACTAATGACACTTTAGAAGTTGAGGGAACTTGACTATGAAGTTTTTCCCCACCCAGCTTATTCCCCAGACATTCCTCCTACCGACTACCACTTTTTCAAGCACCTTGATGGTTTTCTGCGAGCGAAGAAGTTCAAAAATCAACCCAATGCTGAAATTGCATTTAAAGAGTTCATCAGCTCCAGAAATACAGACTTTTATGTTACTGGAATAAACAAACTTGTAACTCGTTGGCAAAAATGTGTTGATTGTAAATGGTAAACATTTCTGCATCGTTGAAATTTATTCTGATGAATTTAACGTTTCAAAACTTTGCTTACTTTTTACTCAGGCTGATATAATGTTGCATTCATAGATGTGTGGTAGAAGTTAGCTTGGATCTGCATGGTTTGAGGTTCAATCCCACAGAACGGTACATTAGGCAAATATCTTCTACAACATCCTTTCTTAACCTATGCTATTTGAATAGGCAGTTTATCACCCAAAAATTCAAATATTAGCAAATTCACCTACAAAAATCGACCGATTCATATATTTCACCGTCGGCAAATTATTAATTAATATCTGATGTTCAATTATGTGTTTAAAAAATATGAGAGAAACTCATTAAAGAATTTAATTGGGAAACGTCGACAAATCTTCAAATGGATTTCGGAAACGAGTGGTTCTGAGCAAAGCCTCTTAAAGATAGAAGCGACAGATATTTAGCTTTGATGGTTGTAAAGCAAATGATGATGAACAAAAATTACAAGGTGAAAAGACGAGATGAGTAGCTTCAGTGTAATATAATTATTTCATAATGCTATCAAGATGAACAAGATTACGGGGAAACCGCAGTAGTAAACGAACAGTAATGGAGAAAATAGCAGCAGAGTTGGTGATAAGAGCCAAGAAGCACTCTACCAGAATATTAACCGACAGCAAAGAAGTTTAAAAATATGATTAACGTTAAAAGGGCAAAATTCATTCAGAGAATATATTGTTATGTCACGTGTTGTGGTGTAACGAGTGTTGGTAGAATATAACTGAGGACGCGGGCCAGTTAGGTACCCTCTCTGTATCCAAGGGTCGGCTTGCATGCATACAAAAGGCATGGCTGATTGCATGCATGCATGAGCTGTACAAACATGCATAAATTCATACACCCGCCTAACACACACATGCAAATACATACGCAGCACTCTAACTCATTAACACTCTAAAATACCGATTTTTATGAATTGCATCTGCGAAATATGATTTAGAAATATGGCTTAGAAATATAAAATAAGACTTAGAAATGGTTTTGTTGCAATTGAAATGTCCTTTGTCCTTTTGTGCTGCATGAATGCAATCATCCAGGTTTTTTTTTTGTTTTCTTCTAGTTCATACTTTGATGTCGTAAGTCCAGAAACGTCTTCGACAGCCAGTTGCTCTCTTTCGCTCTATATTTCCCGTCAGAATGGTCTTGAACAATGGCCCCAAGTACGACCAATACATCACAAGTAGTTGGTGAGTATAAAGTGTACAAGCATTGTACTCAGGTATGCTGAACTTTCAGCTTTTCTAGTACTGCAGCTTACGTTACGTTGCCTTTCCAGCTTATTCTGCCCAGTCTGATGAAGCGTATAATTTCAAACATGTTCTTAACACAATGGTTCACAAAAATGGTTTCTGATTTAGGTACGAGGCGGGCGATTTTCAAAAAAATGGTTGAGTTGACAGCATCGACCGTCAGTATTTGACAGGGATATTATTTTATTGATTTCGGAGCACAGAAAAGCAAAGTTAAACCCGGTAGTCTTTCAGCTCAGAACGCAAAGAGTCTTAAATACTGAAATATACTGTATTTATTTTCCAACATTTTTTAACTTATAAAATAGTAAAGTACACTATTCAAAACCTAATATCATTGACAAGATATACTATCACTAAGACAGGCTGTTTACTCTGGTATATGTGTGTGATATATATATATATATGTGTGTGTGTGTGTGTGTGTGTGTGTGTGTGTGTGTGTGTGTGTGTGTGTGTGTGTGTGTGTGTGTGTGTCTGTCTGTCTGTCTGTATTCATAATTATATATAAGTACATGTTTATGTACTTTTGTGTTTTCATAAGTATGCATTCAGAACAGAGTACGCATGTATATGCATATATACATATATACATATGTACGTACAGTTTTTCCTCTAAACATATTATACAAAAAGCGAACCATAGCCAGTGTTTAACGTCCTTTTTATTTTATATACCTGTGTTGCCATGCATGTTTCCTTTGTAAATTATTGCATCTAAGTATATTAGCTGAACTTTTAAGGTAAGTGTAGCCAAGAGTTAACTAACAAGAAACAGTTTTTTATAAATAGCTAATGTCATTTGCCGACATCTTTGCACTTCATATAGAGAATAAATACGTAGTTTATTTCTCCAACAAAAGGCCACAAGACATTTCGATTTCAACAAAACCATTATGCATTTGTTCCAAGATATTTCTACGTTATATTTCGCTGATGCAATTTTGTTCATAAAAATCGGTATTTCAGGGTATTAATGTGTTAGGGCTGTGTGTATGTGTATGTATGTATTTATGTATGTATGGATGTATGCATGTGTGTATGTATGTATGAACAGCTTGTGCATGTGGAAAAATATAACATGCATACATACAAAATTGCATGAATATAAAAAATGCTGCATATTAAAAGCAACTGAATTAAGGATGTGTGTATATATAGTCATGTACTACGTGTATATAAATTTGTGTGCACGTGTGTGTGTATATACATACAAATACATATATATGCGGGCGTGTATATATATATATATATATATATATATATATATATATATATATATATATATATATATAATATATATATAAGTTCTCGTATTTCTGTTTGTATATAAATGAATACACTTTTACACACAAACACGCACACAGGCATATGAATGTAAACACAACGCACTCATGCACGCGACACATACTCACACATACAGACAGCGTCATACACAATAACTTATACACACACACATCTCTCTACCAATCAAAACGCTTCAACTTTCCCAACAAAATGGATTCTTTTACAAACGAAAAATGAGAAAAGTGCATGCTGAAAACCACTTTTTCTTAAAGCATTATAGCTCTAGCAATATATATTTACATATTCATATGTATATTCATGTTTCTTTTTTGCGAAAATATGTATATATATCTTATATATATATATATATATATATATATATATATATGATGTGTATATAATATATTATATATATCTTTGTATATACACATATATAATATATATGTCTATATGTGGCGCTTGTGTGTTTGTTTAATGTTTATATTATTTAATTATTTAGTCACCAGTTTAATGGGATAATCTACCTATCTATCTGTCTATCTATCTATCTATCTATCTATTTATCGATATATGTGTGTATGTGTGTGTGTGTGTATGTGTATATATATATATATATATATATATATATATATATATATATAGATAGATAGATAGATACATAGATGCATAGATATTTATATATATATATATATATATATATATATATATATATATATATATATATATAGAGAGAGAGAGAGAGAGAGATAGATATATATATATATATGCATGTATGTATGTATGTGTGTATATATGTATATATATATATGTATGTATGTATGTTTGTTACACGAGTTAAAAAGTAATGCCATTTTGTTTAGGACAGGTATAATTACCGACACATGAACAAGTATCATACATGAAAATGAAGCTGGTCCTTTGTGGATCACATCCCTACTTCTCAATATAGTCACCGTTTCTCTCAATAGCAATGTTTCACCTTCGAATGAGAGCTCCTTCGAATGAGAGCATTTATCCCTGCCCCGTAAAATTCTGTTGACTGTTCTGTGAGCCACGTCTTCACTACAGTTTTCACTTCCTAGTCACTGGAATAATGTTCGCCTCTCAAACCCTCTGCCGAAGTTTATTTTTATAGAAGTGAATGGTTTGTCCAGATTCCGTCACACTCTCTCGTCCCTCAACCGTGTTTTGCTTTTATGCAGCAATTGTCACGATCCTGGTAGTCAAGAGGAAACACGATTTAAATGGGGTCTATTTTATTTTAGATGAGCATACACAGTTAGGATCACACAAACACATATTCACCCCACCCACACGCACACATGCACACACAAACATTCGCACACAAAGAAATTTTACACAGCCGTTTCCCAGCTCTGATTACAATGTCTGGTCTGTTAAGTTTGCGGTTTACTGAAGCTTCGACTGGAACGTTCTATCTGTATTATCCTTTCCTGTTTTCATATTATGAGTAATTATGCTCTCAACATCAGTGTAACTTCTCATATCTTTATCGTCAGCCCTATCTTTTCTACGTATTGCACAATATACAACGCTTAACAACGACATCTTGTTCCCACTGGCACATTATATCATCATGAAAGAGATTTGCCTCCACGTATGTACATGGATATACATACTAACACATACACACATAAATAAATGCATAGATATATATGTATGTATACATATATATATATATATATATATATATATATATATATATATATACATACATACAAACACACACATAAATGAATGCATATATATATATATCTATATGTATGTGTATATGTGTATATCTATCTATCTATCTATCTATCTATCTATCTATATATATATATATATATATATATATATATATATATATATATATATATATATATATATATCAAGAGAGAGAGTAAAACAGAGTGGAGGGCGGTAGAGAGAGCATGGAATGAGAAGCCGATGTGTTCCTGATGGCGTTATCTTATGTCGTATCTAACTGACGTTGTTTCAACCAGTCTCTCGGCTTTGCTTTATTGCTGACTCCGAACTTGATGGTTTCATTTTTTTTTTTTTCTCGATCGTTCTCGTTAATTCGCATTGCATAATAGAATAATTCCCAGGGCAACTACAAATTATATATTCACCATGCTCATATACATATACGCGTTGGCTTGTGACTTTGTGTGTGTGTGTGTGTGTGTGTGTCTTTGAGTGTGTCTGTGTGTGCGTGTGTAAGACCGTGCGCGTGCATTATGCTCTAGAAAATGACGATGTATGTATGTATTTGTATATATATATATATATATATATATATATGTATATATGTACATATATATATATATATATATATGTATATATGTATATATATATATATATATATATATATATATATATATATATATATATATATATATATGTATATATATATATATATATATATATATATATATATATATAGATTTACACTTATATATAAATATATAGGGAGAGAGGGAGAGAGGGAGAAATATATATATATATATATATATATATATATATATATATATATATATATATATATACATGCATATATATATGTGTGTGTATGTAGATATATATATGTATGTATGTATATGATGCTTGCATGTTATGATAAATGGCGTGTTGTTATCGGCTTTTCCATCAAAGAATGGTACACTTTATGGTAGCATAAAAGAGAATACGTCACTTATCAAGCCATCCTTCCGAGTGTTGACTTGAATTCGGCAGCAGACGCTTCTATAAATCTCTTGAATTATACAGCAAAGTGATTTTCTTTTCTTTTCCCTACACCTTTGATATAAATCATATATTAGTCTATTTTAGGTAAATGTTCTATAGACGATTGAGAATATTGACATCTTAGAAAAGTTGCAATGGTTGTGGAAAGGTTCTCGTTTAACTACATTTAGTGTCTTATAGACTTCAGCGTAATAATATACGGCTTGCTAAGGCAGAGATGTTTGTCACAGGGTTATCAGAAAGATTTACCTCCTGTCTCTCTGAAAGATATTGGGCCCTCTCCATATACATACATATATATCATATACATATATAATATATAGTAGAGCTTTAGGTGTTTTCGCTCAATAAACACTCACAACGCCCGGTCTGGGAATCGAAACTGCGATCCTATGACCGCGTGTCCGCTGCCCTAAACACTGGGCCATTGCGCCACCATATATATATATATATATATATATATATATATATATATATATATAAAGTGTAGTATATTGCCACTTAAGTGTGGCTGACCCCTAGGGGTGGATGTTACTGTTGCTTTTAGCCCCAGGAGGACATCTCCTCCAGCTGGCTTATCGACACACTACTGTGTCCTGTTTGCCAAGGGAAGTTACCCCTCCCATCATGATCCGTAGCACGAACGGACCCGGGTTTCAGGGTTATTTCCCTTCGTCGGCGTTCGATAGCCACTGATGCTACGGATCATGATGGGAGGGGTAACTTCCCTTGGCAAACAGGACACAGTAGTGTGTCGATAAGCCAGCTGGAGGAGATGTCCTCCTGGGGCTAAAAGAAACAGTAACATCCACCCCTAGGGGTCAGCCACACTTAAGTGGCAATATCCTACACTTTATCGTGCAGTTACTGTTAATACTCCATTTAGAGAATTAACATTGCTTATATATATATATATATACATATATATATATATACATACATACATACATACATACATACATATGCATATATATACACACATACATATACACATATATATATTTTTTCGAATTTGCGTAAATGTGTGTGTGTGTGTGTATATATATATATATATATATATATATACATATATATATATATACAGGGGTTGGACAAAATAATGGAAACACCTAGCATC
>NC_142949.1:13682205-13697205 GCF_046866305.1 Octopus bimaculoides
CCATATCGAATATAAGTGCCACGAAATTCGGTTTAGTATTGTAGACTAACGGTTATGTATGCAAAGGAGATACAGTGTGAGGTTTCATTACAGTGAACGCAATTAAGTTCCAATAAATTAGATATTTAAATTTGTTAATAGTGAAATTTTGTCAGATTTTAAAATATTTTAATAATGTTTTGAGTCCCAGCGGAGGCCTTCAGGCGAAACACACACACAACTATACACACGTGATATATGAATATATATATGTGTATATATATATATATATATATATATATATATATATATATATATATATATATATATATATAGATAGATAGATAGATAGATAGATAGATAGATAGATAGATAGATAGATAGATAGATAGATAGATAGATAGATAGATTGATAAAAAAGTGTAGGTGGCATACGAGTGGCATATATATATATATATATATATATATATATATATATATATATATATATATATATATATATATATACATATATGTATATATATGTGTGTGTGTGTGAGTAAGTCCATATAAACAGGAAAAATAGAACTCGAAATATGACTATATATCTTTTATTTAAATTTAGCAGAAGTAGCAGATCAAAACCTATATAAGCCCGCAGATCTTCGACATGTAGCTCCGTTGATAATGAACGAAACTCTCGGACCTTGAGTCACTCTGTTACTTCTACTAAATATCAATGAAAAATATACATACATATATATATATATATGAATTGCTAGCCTTGGCTATGTCAAGACGGTTTTTTATGTATGCTTCTTCCCACTTAGATTTTAAATGTTGCCACAAAAGTAATATGTCCATTCTGCTGAAGTTTTCAATAAATTTTCTATATCCTTGGCAGCTGAAGATTGCTGCATTTTGCATTTGATGTAATGCACACATTACTTAAATAAATGGAGTAGCGTGAAACGTGCGTGCTGCAATAACCTTTAAAATCCGTGTTGCTTTTTTTGTTTATATATATATATATATATATATATATATATATATATATATATATATATATATATATATATGCATAAAGACGTATGAGCTAAAGACAAGCCAAATCTATGAAAAGTTTCATGCCGTAAGTAAAAAGAAAATGCGGAAGACGAGGGATCGGAGTTCTCCTTCAAACAGAGTCAACGTCTTACAGTGAAAAACAACTCCACATGTGCTTCGGAGAACCTAATATATGTATTAACTTGCTCTCGGTTTCTAGAGTAGTACATAAGCCAAACCAAAAGCAGTCTACGTCAGCATTCTATATAGATCCCAGATTAAAATTCAGGAATACAGAAAACTAGCATTCAGCCAACACATCGACATTTGTGCCACTAGCAAACAACCCAGCTTCAGTATTTTTCCCCTCCATAAATTCAGGGACGATGCAACATGAAGTCAACGCATTAGCAAAGAGTCATATTTTATCATAGAATATAAACCCCCTTTTGAATGCGTCCACCATAAATGACACTAATACAAGGACCTTAGAATCTTACCCACGCAAATATTAAAAACGATATATTCAGAACAGTCACTACCAATAAATTTATTCTGGACGATTTCAGTCACTACTATTACAACCACAACAAGTCTTTTTTAGGTTACTTGACCATTTCAGAGGATTCCACCAGCATCCTACTACTGTCATACCACTCGCACATTTTTATTATTCTTTCTATTCTTTTCCTACTCTCCCCTTCTTCTTCTTCTTCTTCTTCTTCTTCTTCTTCTTCTTCTTCTTCTTCTTCTTCTTCTAGTGCACCTTAAACAATCAAAACCAAGCACCCATATCAAATATTGTTTTGGGACTGCTACTGCCTACTACCTGCTATCAAGTTTTCATAAAAGTAAAAAGGAGAGAGAGAGAGACAGAAAAAAGGAAAATGTCCCTGGAATTTAAAAACTATGGAAAAATTTTTAAAAAACATTTCATTTATTTTTTTCCAAAATTTAATTGTTTTTCATGCTTTACTGAAAACGGTACTAAAATGTTCTTCATGATAAAATTATTTTAGTATTTTCTTTACATATTTTCCTTACACATGTCAACTCGTGTGTTCATTCTCAACCGTCTACATATATATATATATATATATATATATATATATATATATATATATATATATATATATATATATATATATGCATATATATATGTATGTATAAATATATATATATTTGACCGTTGACTGAACACTATTCAATTTTTTTTCTCCGTGTTTTTCTCCTTGTCTCCGTATTCTTTCTGTTGAAGAGCGTAGCTCGAAACGTCAAAGACTTTCCGTATTCCCGAGCGTCATACTAATATATCCTTTTGTTATTTACACCACCTGTCCTCGTCTGTTGTTATTATTTGTATATTCTCCCATATATATATATATATTTATATATATATATATATATATATATATATATATATATATATATATATATATAGTTATATATATATATATATATATATATATATATATATATATATATATATATATATATATATATATATAGTTATATATATATATATATATATATATATATATATATATATATATATACATTCGTATAGATTTATAGATATACATTCATTCATTTCGCTTAAACATAGTGATGCTAATAAGCAGATGTTAGAACTTAATATACATCTGCTTCAGTATAAAGCGTTAAGCGAGTTGAGTGCGTAATATGAAATTAAATAAATAGCAATTAAAAATGGAAAATTCGTAATCAACTTCATCAGCTTACAATTGTTTCTGCCATAAGAAACAGTGCACTGAAAGCTCTAAGTACACTGCTTCTTTTAGCAGAAACAGCAGTAAGCTTTTGAACTTGATTACGTAATCCATACTTACTAGAGAGTTATTTAATTTTATATATCAATACTGATACATTTGTGCGTATTTAGATCAATATTATGATTTCTAAGTATTTATAAATGTGTTAGGATTATTATTTAACAAGTCATGGAATAAACATTTAAAGCTAATTGAACAATGTATTATTACTATTCGAAGTAACGGGTATATGTTGGATTAATCTAACGGGTATAAGTTGAATTATAAACGATTCACCCTACCGGAAAAATGAACATTAAAATTGAAACGCGATTGAATTCAAAATTTGATAATATAAACGAACCTACGCTTCTGGATATAACTTATTGAAACTCGGAATTCTAGCTTTATGTTCTACATTTAAAGTGACGTGACAATGTTTCTATGAACTTGTCAACCCCACCAACAACATACATGAAACAAACCCCATTGAGTCGTAAGTTAAGTCTGTTTCAATTTTTCCACGTCTTTAACGTTTTTTGTTTAGAATAATCTCATATTTTCAGCCCGCGAGGAAGAACTGCAGCTGAAGGAAAGATGAAAGAAAATAAATAAAACTTATTTCTAAGCATTTACCTCCAGCGCTTCCGAGACCTAGACTTCGGTATTGTATTGCTTTAAGTATAAAACGAAATACTGGGAACCAAGAGCGGGAATTGCACAAGAGGTGGGTATTTGTCTCTGGGTTGTATTGACAATTAAACTGAATGCTACTGTTAACATAAAATAAGAAAGAAAAGGCCGAAGACTGCCATTTATATCTGGCAGCTTCTACTTTCATTTCATATTTCTCAAGGCAACAGACTTGTTTTGTTCTTTTAGATTTCCTTGTAGTTGGTATTGAAAAGAAACAGCTAAAACTTTGAGCTTTAGCAAGGCTCGTGTTCATATATATACATATGTATATATATACATGTGTATATATATATATATATATATATATATATATATATATATATATATATATATATATATATATATATATATATATATATATATATATATATATATATATATATATATATATATGTATATATATATACACATGTATATGTATGAATATATATATTTATAATATACATACATGTATATTATATATGTATATATATTTATACAAATACATACATATATATTATATACATATATATACACACACATATATATACATATGTATATATATATACATACTTATATAGATACACATCACACACATATATTATGATAGATAGAGATAGAGGAAGAGAGAGAGAGAATGAGATAGAGATTGACAAACGGACACACGGACAGATAGATAGATATATATATGTGAAATATGTGTGTGTGTATATATGTATATATATATATATGTATACATATATATATATATATATATATATATACATTCAGGGAGGAGGAGAGGGAGCATGGGGCAGAGGGAGATAGACAGAGGGGGTACGGGAGAGAGAAAGCGGGGGGGGGGGGCGTATTGTGCTTTCTTCCTCTGTGGCTCCAGTGGAATATTTCTGAATAAGATATTCTGCCTTTCATCTTTACTTGTTTACCGTCATCACCATCATCATCGTCACCATCATTATTATTCTTAAAATGCCTATTATTATTATTATTATTATTATTATTATTATTATTATTATTATTACTATTATTATTATGATGATTTCCATTCGTAATTTTATATTTTTGGTGTAATTCACTATTTTCACTGTCACCGCTTCTACATATCTTCATCTTTCGTTTTTACACTTCCTAAATCTATAAATTAGATAAAGATAATTTCTAAACAAACAACTTAAACATCAGTGATGTTAAGCTGATCGCTACATACATAAAATGAATACCTTTGATAAAAATATAATAATTATTATCAACTGTACAACTTTTTAGAGAACTCCGTCGATCGAGTGGTCTGCAGTTTCCTTTGAATCATATCCTAGATGAAACTGTTCTCTCTATTATTCTTCCGTTTTCGACAAAACGTCTATCTTACCGATAGACGTTTCCCATTCTTATAACATAAAATTTCAGGGTCAATATATTTGATTCAGGTCAATATATTTAATATATAATGGCTTGTTCGATTCGATTCTCATTCGTCAAATCTTCATCATTATAGTTGAGTCATTTCTCCACAAGAACTCGTGATCGGTCTATCAATAGTTAGACAGCTACGTCTGCCCCTCAATCATACTCTAACCTCTCGCCTGGCACACAGTCACTTTTTTTTTGGCTGCACTTCTCTCAGCCGATAGGTCTTTGTTTTACAAGCTACTTGGTGGCCACGCTGGTGCTCGCACCACATACAAAGCGCTCATACATGTATCAGATACAAAGCTTGAATAATTAAAGGATACTGTTGACCACTAAAAATTGTCAGCCGTCTTATCAATGATCTACACTTCCTGAAATTTTGCTACTCTACGTTATACTATATATCTGCAATAATATGCAACAGTTGAAGTACTGTATCATTTCGCAAAGACACGCATAGTTTTATTTACCTGCATGCATACATACGTACATACATACATACATACATACATACATACATACATACATACATCAATGGAACTGTAAAGATATGTAAAACTTTCCAAAAATTGAGCACATAAATACATATGCATGCATCTAGACATAAAAACGCATCCATAAAACAAACATACAAATCTGCGCATACACTAACACCAAATACTGCACACACACACATATGCACAAATACCTAGATGATGTTGATAAAAGTTCCAATGAAGGAGCCTTGAATCTATGTTAGAGTCCGGCTCTTTCTCTATGGACAAGAAATACAGAAATGAAACTGATTGATAATATACATACATAATACATACATACATATATACATACATAATACATACATACATATATACATACATAATACATACATACATATATACATACATAATACATACATACATATATACATACATAATACATACATACATATATACATACATAATACATACATACATATATACATACATAAAACATACATACATTCAAACAAATATGCCCTGTTGTTGATGTTGAAATTCCAATGAAGGAGCCTTGGATCTAGGTTAGAAACCGGCTCTTTCTCTTTTGGCAAGAAATCTTGAAATAAATTGAATAATGACATACATACATACATGCATACATACACATGTATCTCTGTCAGCTGTTAACGCATTTCGCTTCTGGACATTTGTTACTGAGAAATCCAGGATGAAATCACGTGACCTGGTAGTGTCAGTAACCATAGTAGACGGTTCTCGTCTGTCAGCCACATAGCTTCGAGTCCTTTATGTCCTACGTACCGTTATGAAAAAGTTTCTCTCGAGATCAATAACGCAAAATTCTGTGTCCTAACACAGCTTCCACGTTAAGATGGAGATCAAAATTACCGCATATATATATATATATATATATATATATATATATATATATATATATATATATATATATATATATATATATATATATATATATATATGATCCTTCGTCTATCCAACTCACAAATACTTGACACTCTTTCTCTCTCCTCTCCACTATATTGGCCAAACGGTTATGAAGTTCGTTTCACAACCACAAAGCTCCGGGTTTGATCCCACCACGTGGAATCCTCGAGAAATGTTATTCCCTATAGATTGGAGTTGACCATTCCTTGCCATTGAGATTCGAAAGAAAGAAACTGCATAGAAACCGCAGCATGTATTGCACCTGCAATAATAAAAATAAAACAAAGATTTCCACATGTTGCACCCCATTGTTTCTGCTTAAGGATTATGTAAGGGTAAAAAAAAAACGTCATTTGGTCAAGATGCCATGCTGTGGGATCGAACTCAACATCCCTTGATTCCAAAGTAAGTTTATTAACTACTCAGTCATTCTTCGCCTATGTGAACGTGTGCGCGCGCATGTGAATGTATGTATGCATGTATGTATATATATATATGTGTGTGTGTGTGTGTAGATAGATAAATAGATAGAGAGTGAATGGGAGGAGTATTTATGCTTGATGTATTTTTAATTCTTTCTCCAGTCTGAAATATAGAATCGTCATAAGTTGGTGTGTTGTGAAAATAAATATTCTGTGATTTCATATCTAAATAACCGCTTCTTCAGCGCAGATTATCCATATTCTTCAGCGCAGATTATCCATATTCTTCAGCGCAGATTATCCATATTCTTCAGCGCAGATTATCCATATTCTTCACTAGTTTTATAATCCACCCAAGTTAATGTTTGCTAATATGCTTTATTACCATATTCACTTCTGCTATTCCCCATCTGTTGTTTCACAGTGATAGCAGGCGTATTGACGGACAAAATATATTTTATCAGAACATGTCATCTAATTATCGTTATCGATTTCGTTTATAACTTTTAATGTGAAAGTGATTGAGTATTCTTTTTTTCCTTTTCGTTTATTCATGTAAAAATAATGTTTTTCTAAAGATAATTTGGGGAGTTGGCGAAAATGATTCCCTCCCAATAGCAATGGTAAATTGATTTTATATTTATATTCAACCGTCATCTCTCTTTTGGACGAATTTTATAGAGATACAAGTGAGTTAAGTAGTGTATGCGTGTATGTATGAATATATGTTTGGATATATGCATGAGTGTAAATATATATGCATGTATGTATGTGCTTATGTACGTATGTGTAGATAAATAGATGTAGAAAGCCTGTAATATGCATGAGTGTTTGTGTGGATATATGAATGTATACATGTGTAAATGTATGTATGTACATACGTTTATAAGCATGTATGTACTTGTATATGGATGTAAGTATTCGTGCATACATTACGTACTACGTTTGTATGTATGCATTTAATTCGTATACATTATGTTTGTGTGGATGAATATATATACCAGATGCATTCCGGAAGTTCTGAGACATTTTTAGGAGAGGCAGTTATAACTATCCTAGATTATTGTAATTTTAGTATATCATTACTAGACATCCAATAAGCAGACCTGCCAACTTTTGTTATTCTAGACTGAAGGAGAAGACTTTAACAGGACTTTGAAAACCATCTCCTAAACATCTACTAAACATCTACTAAACACTACTAAACATCTACTAAACACTGCTTGTCACAGCTGACTAGTTTGCAGAATGCTGTCGGAATTGGAGACAATTTGGAAATTTGCTAACCGACTAGGTTTTGTATTCAACTGGGCAAAAACTTATGAAATACTACAGACTGTATAAGCCAAGCATTTGTTTTTTTTTTGTTTTGTTTTTTTGCTGGCAGAAAAGACCAGCCAAAGCAAGTCCACTGAGAAGTTCATGATGATCCCACTTTTCGACAGCAAGTGCATCATCTACATTTATTGAGTATTTTGTGGAGGTTTTGAGGGGATTCAGGAAGACATTTTGTCGCAAGACACCTGAGTAACTGCATTAGGAAAAGGAAACGGTCCACAGTTATATCCTTGTAACCAACTACTTGACAGGGATGGGCACCAGAACTGTCTCACAACCTCCCTACAGTTCTGATCTTCTTCCCTATGACTTACGGTTGTTCTCCAAAATGAATGAAGTGATGGAAACTGTCACAAGCGTCCTGAACGACTTCACTTTGGGAAACCTCCATGGGAGACTTCCATGGAATGCTACAAGTACAACAATCTTTTTTAAAAATTACTACGTCTCTCCTAAAAAAAAAGTCTCAAATCCTCTGGAATGCATCTTGAATAGGTCTAACTGTATAAACACGTATACTATATATGTATTATGTACGTATGTATGTAAGTTTGAAGGGATGTATGGAAGACTATGAGAACATGTATTCAATCAGCCTTGAATCAAATTTATTGCTATTATTAGTATTATCGACTGCCAGGTATTGCGGCTTAATTTCCTTTTCAAGCCGTATATCGATATTTCGTTATGGAAGAAAAAAAAAGCATCTCGTTATCTTATCTTTTTCCTAATATTCTTTCAGGAATGGTAAATGGAACCAAGAAAATTGTTACATTTTCACACCCACACCCACACACACACACACGCACACACACACACACACATACACACGCACGCACGCACACACACGCCCGCACACACACACACACACACACATGCACACACACATACATGCACGTACACACACAGACAATTGCACACACGAGCGCACACACACACACACACGCATTAGTCATTTTCTCACCTTCACCTTCAGTGACTGTTTCTATACATGTGTGCGTACGTATACGTGTGCACAAGTGTTTGCAAGTGTAAGTGTATAAATCATGTGTATGTGCTGTGTGTTTGTAAGTATATATGTATATATGTGTATGTGTGTATGTATATAAGCGTGTGTATATATATATATATATATATATATATATATATATATATATATATATATATATGAGTGGCTATATGGTAAGAATTTGCTTCCTAACCACATGCTTCCCAACCACATGGCTCTGCTTGACACTTTGGCCAACTGTGCTAGGTAAACGGAAACTGAAAGAAGCCTGTCTTATATGGATATGTGTGTATGCGTGTATGTGTGTGTATGCATGTGTGTGTGTTCTGTGTGTGAGTGTGTCTCTGTGTGTGTGTGAGAGAGACAGACTCTACAGCTGGTGTTGGTGTGTTAACATCCCTGTAATTTGGTTTGACAAAGAGGCTGGTACCAGGCTTAAAACAATGAGTACTGGGGTCTATTTGTTCAGCTAAAATCCTTGAAGATGCTCCATCATGGCCGCAGTCTAATACCTGAAGCAAGTAAAGGCGGTGAGCTTGGCAGAAACGTTAGCACGCCTGCCGAAATGCTTAGCGGTATTTCGTTTGTCTTTACGCTCTGAGTTCAAATTCCGCTGTGGTTGATTTTTGCCTTCCATCGTTTCGGGGTCAATAAATTAAGTACCAGTTGCGTACTGAGGTCGATCTAATCGACAGGCCCCTTCCCCCAAAATTTTGGGCCTTGTGCCTAGAGTAGAAAAGAAAATGTTCTTCATGTATATCCATGCACACTACTGCAATTATTGATCCCCGCACCTGAGAGACTGCTGAAAAAAATACCTGAATTCTCCTCTCTTTTATCTGTGACGTAAGAGTATGAGCGTTCCGGATATCTACCTATTTATTGAGAACTACTAAGGACTTTTCAGTTTTTCTGTTTCATTATAGTTATACTCTCTTCTGTATAATTGGTTTTACTTTTATGCTATTGCCAGCCTCTTGTCAACATTTCATTTAGTTAAAATAGACAGACAAGCCTATACATATTCATGCAATTGAAACGTCCAAAAGCATTTAACAGATTTATTTACCAAAATTACATTAAAATATCTTGAAATACTGAAGAGTAAATTTATTCAATTAAATCGCCATTGGCTTCAACCACGGCCTCCAGACGACTTCGGAATATCATGCAGCTCTTTTGGACGGTCTCCTTGTTTAAGTTGAAGAACGCTACAATATTCCTTGCCTTATGTTTATATTTGGTGGTACAAGGAGTTTTATTGATCTCTCGCTCAACTGCGCCCCACACATAATGCAAAAAGGGGTTGCAGTCTGGGGAGGTAGGTAGTCAGATATTAGGAGAGATGTGATCGCAGAAATCGTTTAACAATGACTGTGTACTCCTGCTTGTGTGGCGTGGTGCAGAGCCTTGTTGCCAAACATAGGGTCTTCCAGCTGCCACTCTCTTGACCCAGGGCAGCACAGCTTCATCCAGGTACTTGCTGTAGGCCTCCGTGTAGAGTCTGAGGCTGTGTGGGAAGACAGATGCAATCATAACGTCACCATCACAAGGGATCACTCCAAACACCATGGTGTTGACTGGAGGTCTGATTTTTATCACTCCCAGTACATGTTATGGGGAAACGGTACATGTTCTGTGTTTTCACCATCTGTACGCATTGGAGCCTCCGGCACGAATGCCAAGAAGTACAGGATGTCGTTTCCAAATTTCTGGTTGACTGAATTGCGTCATGGTGCTGTTTTTCTTACCAACGATGTCAAACTGACCCTACTATACTGTGTAGTTGTAGTTGACAAAATCAAAACCATACAATGCACATGCGCGAAATTAAAAATATAAGATGGCAACAATTTATCCATCGCACTTTGTATATATACATATACAGATAGAGAGAGAGAGAGGGGATAAACGCCTCACTTTGCAGTTTCGAGTTCAGTGTCACCGGGCATGTGTCTTCTTTTATAGTTCCGTGGCGATGATGGCGTCTTGATTGAATTTGGTAGAAGAAAACTGTGTGGAAGCTCCTTAGTGTATGAATACTCGTATGTGAGTAAGTGTATGTGAACTAGAGTATGTGTGTGTGTGAATATGTGCGTGAATGTGTGTGTCAAAAGGTGATCAGAGTCAATCAGTGAGGTACCAGTAATACGAACATATCTAGCAACCATACATCGGATGGGCTAGCACGGCTTTCAAGCAACGCTTGTACAACCACCGGTCATCCTTTAATGTCTCAGAAAGACGATTCGTCACATCCCTGGTCAGCAACGTATGACGCCTCAAAGATCAAGAGACCCTATACGATATCAAGTGGAATAACAGCCGGGTCTCTACATCAACGGGAGCCAGAATACTTAAATACTCAATTAGACCTGGCTCGCTGAATACTCATCAAGAAATATTCTCACAGTTTATCCATTTCAGGCGCTACCTGCTACAAAAGTAGGATTCCCCGTTCGTTGATTAAACTCCTAAGAGTCCTTACGATGTGTTAGCAGGCTAGGAAATAGATCCCTATTCCATGTCTGGTCTATGGGAGATAATCCGTTCTCACCGAAGCCGGAACTTTTATCCTCTGATGATCATTTGACCAATTGACCGTAACAACTTTCCATCTCCGAGAGATGACGAGTTGAATTTGTCCTCGTGGATGCCAAAGCATCGCTCACTTTATGACTAGACTTCCAGACTTCAACTATAGCGCTTTAATACTTTACTTCTCTACACTTTAGAGTATGTTTCTTATTCGGAAATATGATACTGTGTGGTAAGAAGTGACAGGCAGAAACAAGGAGAATGCCTCCTGTATTTGAATACTATGCAAATATTCTTTTAAAAAATTTTTCTTTTAATTTTTCCAAAATTTAATTGTTTTCCATACTTACAGTTGAAAAAGTCTCAATGACTGAAACTGGTTCTGAAATGTTTCTCAAAAAATCATTTTAGTATTTTCTACCTTGACTTTTTTCCATATATAACAACTGGTGTTCCTTTTCAACCTTCTACATATATATATATATATATATATATATATATATATGTATGTGTGTGTGTGTGTGTGTGTGTGTGTGTGCGGGTGTGTGTGTGTGTGTGTGTGTCTATTTGTCTGTCTGAATGTATGTATGTATGTATGTATCAATGTATGTGGGTGTGCATGCACACATACATATATATTTACATGTTCACATTCGTATAAATATACACCGATATATGTTCATATATATATATATATATATATATATATATATATATATATATATATATATATGTGTGTGGGTGTGTGTAGGCGCAGAAGTGGCTGTGTGGTGATTAGTTTGCTTATTAACTGCGTGGCACCTTGGTCAAGTATCTTCTGCTGTGGCCACAAGCCAGCTGAAACCTTGTGAGTGGATTTGGTAGGTGGAAACTGAAAGAAGCCTGTCATATATATATATATATATTTGTGTATGTGTGTGTGTGTGTGTGTGTGTGTGTGTGTGTGTGTGTGTGTGTGTGTTTGTTCTTTCTCGAGCCATGACTGACTCATTAGGGCCGGATTCTAGGTTTCACTAACGTATAGGTTCCCCACCTGAACGGGACAACGGTCAGTCGCAGGAGGAAAGAGTGAGAGAAAGTTCTAGCGAAAGAGTGAGCAGAAGTTCTGAAGGGGTCGCGTGGAGCTTAGGTGTCTTGCTCGTAAACACATAGATCGTGGAGTCTGAGATTCGAACCTGCGATTCCTCGACCGCGAGCCCGGTGCTCTAACTACTGGGCCACACACACACACACACACTCACACACACACACACACACACGTGTGTGTTTACATATCTGTGTTTATCCCCTCATCTTCGCTTGGCAACAGATGTTGGTGTGTTTACGTACCCGTAACTTAGCGGTTTGGCAAAACGGCCGATAGAATAAGTACTAGGCTAAAAAAGAATAAGTATATACGTATTTATGTATATATATATATATATATATATATATATATATATATATATATATATATAATATATATATATATATATATATATATATATATATATATATATATATATATATATATATATATATATATATATATAATATTAGGGACAAAATCCAAAATTACAGGTAAAAAACTCAATTAAAATCAATTTATAAAAAATTAAAATTAAATTGAGTCTTATAGATAAAGTATATATAAAATATATAGTTTTAGGGAAAATAACCAATTTTCAAGAACTCATCGATGAAAATCCACTATCACATATAGAAAAATTAATAATTAAAAGCACAATAAATGAGTATAATATAAAGTAAAGTAAATATCATAAGATAAATATAATAAAAAGATTACACGTGTTTCATAACCAATTTTCAAATAGAAAAGAAATTTAAATCGATTAAAATCAATTGAAATTATCGAAAATAAGTTCTATTCAAAAATATAGCTACTCGTCAGATCGTAAGTAGAACAATAATTAGATATATATCTCAACCAACAATAAGTACCAAATGAATTAATATGAAATACTTATTATATAAAGATAGAAAAATTATTTAAAAAATATCATATCAAAATAATAACCATTCAATAATCATCCCTTCATCCATTATAATAACATGTATATTATATACAAAAAACATCTTACATAAATTATCATTGTTTTACATTATCATTGTTTTAAATGCAAGTTGAACGAAGTTTAAGTTTAAAATAATAATGAAGATAAAATTAGTACATATTTAACCGGTGTAATAGTGAAAGCTATACTATTTAAAGCTAAAGACGTTTATTTAATTATAATTAAAGATCAATTGAATAATAGAAAAATACAAGATTATTTATTTCTACAAACGTAATAATAAAAAATATGAATGAAAAAATTATGAATGGAAAAGATTATGAATGAAAAAATTAGGAAAGAAAAAATTATTAAGAATAAAAGGTTAAACTTTATATATATATACAAAGTTTTGATTTTAAAAAAACTTTAACGATATTATAAACTATAAAGATTAATAATTAATCAAATAATATTAATCAAAAATAATCGAAAATATATCAACACTATTCCAATCGAAGTTCTAATATTATGTTGAAATGAAACTATAACTTCTAAATAATTTAGTGTTAAATAAGTTATCTATTAAAATAATCTATAAAGAACCAAATGAATAGTATAAAAACAAGAATACATATTATTTTCAAATAGTAGAAAATCTTTAGCAAAGTGAAAACAGTACTTATCCAAATTTTTCCGTAATTCAAACTCTAAAACTATATATTTTATATATATATATATATATATATATATATATATATATATATATATATATATATATATATATATATATATATATATATATATATATATATGTATGTATGTATATATATGTATATATATATATATATATATATATATATATATATATATATATATATATATATATATATATATATATATATATATATATATATATATATATTCACTTGGAGAATGGAGCAACAAATACAAGAAAAAGCATTTTCGTTGGATTAGATAGCCGTTGTTTTATTATGTGGAGCTTGTGAAATGAGTCAGTGTGGAGGTTTAGGTTATGTAATGAGTCATTTTGTATATTATGTCTTAGTCACTTACGTACGTTTCGATGCAGCCAGTAGTTTGGCCGATCTCTTCAGAGTGTTGAAGGGTATATTCGAAGTTTGTGGTGTGCGAAATGTAGGAGAAGTAATTATTGGGTGTAATACATGTGGTGGTGTGATAGTGGTGATAGGTAAATAGAGCCTTACGTTTTAGTTGTTGCGTTGGTCTTCTTGTAAGGGGATATAGGGTGGGTGCTATTTAAGAACATTGTTGCAGGTTTAGTCAAGTGCATCTCCACGTAAAGTTTGTGATTGCTGGATGCGCTGTGTTTTTATAGCACCGGCGGTGTTAGTACAGAGAAGCAACCCTAAATTTAGGTGAAAAGGGTGCTAACTT
>NC_142949.1:13702205-13714705 GCF_046866305.1 Octopus bimaculoides
CTGCAGATTTTAGACTCTATGGTACCATTTTATGTTTAAGATACGTCGCATTCAGCACTTGTGAAACTGATCTAGCAGCTTGACATACCTATAATAGAGAGTCCACGACTCGCATCCATACAGCAGGGCAGTCACGACTACAAGTTTGAACACTGCACACGCTGTCCCCAGTTTCAAGCCTCTTTCACTCCACACACGCTTATTATGGCGATGCGACTTGATATCTCCTAATCAAAGCTGTTGGAAAAGAAGAGACCGCTAACAAGATACTTGACGGGTTCGACATTGTTGAGGACTTTGCCGTCAATCTTTATTTCGGGCTTATTTGCAGTTGAGCCCTTAGATGGTAGGAACTTCGCTTCAGTCTTCTTGGCGTTTATTGTGAGTAAATAGGCGCTTGGTGCCGCCGGCAGAGAGTCTTTAAGTCTTTGACGTTCATCCTTCGAGTGGCAACAATTACAGAGTCATCAACAGACATGAATTCATGAACACGTGATTTAGTGACTTCGTATTTGCTTTCAGGTGTTGAGTATTGTAGATACGTCCATCTGTCCTGTATGTGATCTGAATGCCCAGATCTAAATTTTTAAAGTGAGAGAGAAAAAGGGAGATGAAGAGAGTGTTGGTGCAAGAACGCATCCTTGCTTGACTCTGTGAGAGACGGGGAAATCATTATCTTAACAGCCGTTAACTAATCTTGCGTTCATGCCGTCGTGAAATCCTCTGATTATCTTCATCATCTTAGACACAAACACACACACACACACAAACAGACATATCGATAGGTAGATAGATAAATAGATAGATAGATAGATAGATAGATAGATAGATAGATATCTTTTTATTATAGCCACACAGGGCTAAATACAGAAAATGGACAAATTACAAAGTAGAGCTTTGGGGGGGGGGATAATTTGGATCAAAAGGGATCGCGGGAAGAAAAAAAAAAAAAAAAAAACGTGGGAGGGGGCGATCAATAGGGATCGTGTATCACAGTCGATGTAAAAAACGGGGAACAGATTAGGTTTATCCGTGGAGAGAAAAGCCTACGGAAAAGACCACGGTCACCTCAGGCTTTTTTTTTTAAGGTACATGAAAGTAAGTACCTTCTCTCTTTTTGTCTCTTTTTGTTACAAGTCTATGCTTAAAATGGTGTCGTCTTTCATTCTTACCATTCTTGCCACATTTACCCATTTTTTATTGAAACTTTCATTCGACAACACTTTCCTCTCTATCCTCATCCTCCTTTTCAAGTGGTACTTGAAAAAGTTGACGAGATAGATAGATAGATACATACATACATACATAGATAAATAGATAGATAGATAGATAGATAGATAGATAGATAGATAGATAGATAGATAGATAGAGAGATAGAGAGATAGATAGATAGATAGATAGATAGATAGATAGATAGATAGAAACTCAAAGTTTATAATTATATATGGTCCATCAGATGAATGCAAATGTAGTTTACAACTTAACACCGATTAGATGCCATCATTTCCATTGCAGAATTGTAGTTTTCTTCATAAAGATTGTGATTTGCTTTCTTGTGTTGTAAAGTTAGTACATCTTCTACATCTGGAGATCTGTGGAATTTGGGAAAATGTTTGCTACCATAATAGACACTGCACTCAGTTTTAATGAATAATACTATTTACTATACTACTGGTGTTAATGAATCAAGTGTGTGGGTGTATGTATATATATATATATATATATATATATATATATATATATATATATATATATATATGATTGACCACTGATTCCAAAAGTTTTTTATTCTCTCTCTGTTTATTTTCTCTTGTTCCTTTCTGTTGAAGAGCGTAGGCTCGAAACGTAAAAGACTTTCTCACCTTTCCGAGTGTTATACTGATATACTTGCTTGTTGTTTATACACCTGTCTTAGTCTATCGCTTTTCGACTATATATATATAAATAAATATATATAAATATATATATATGCATATATATATATATATATATATATATATATATATATATATATATATATATATATATATATATATATATATATATATGTATATATATATATGCAGACATAGACACCCCTTACAACCTATGTGGCTGTAGAGATAGGAATAAATGTAATTTCTCCAATAGATGCAAGACCGATAATATAGTTTACCAATGTGACGTACAAACAAACAGCCACACTAGATCTTACATAGGTGCCACGAAAAACCAAATACGCCTCAGATATAATGAGTACCTATCCAGTTTTAAAAACAGAAATAAGGCAAATTCAACTGGGCTTAGTAGGTATATCTGGGAACTAAACGACAATAAGATAGAACATAAACTAAAGTGGTACATACTAAAAGTAGCTAATTCCTATAACCCTACTAACAGACTCTGTCACCTCTGTTTAACTGAACGCCTCGAGATCCTAACGGCTAAGAATGACCTATTAAACAGGAGATATGAATCTAGCCTAATCTGTCTTCACGCTACTAAATACTCATTCTCTAAGTATAATTAAATATATAATACATTACACTTCCTAAGTAAAACTAAATATGCATAAAAGAATTTTCGTTCTAAGTATAATTAATTATAATTAGATACGAATAAGACCAGAGTTAGCCCCCTTTTCACCTAAATTTAGTGTTGCTTCCCTGTACTAACACCGCCGGTGCTATAAATATACGACGGATCCCCCAATCATAAAATCACGTGGAGATGCATTTGATTAAAATCGGAATAATGAGCTTAAATAGCACCCATCCTACATCCCCTTACAGGAAGACCAACACAACTTCAACTAAAACGTAAGGCTTTCTTTACCTATCGCTATTATTATACCACCATATACATTAATATATCCAATAATCACTTCTCCTACATCTCTCACACCATGAACTCTTAACATACTCCTCAACATTCTGAAGAGATCTGCCAAACCATTGGCCAGATTGAAACGTGCGTAAATGACTATTACATAACATCCACAATAACTCATTACATAACCTCAACCTCCACAATGACTCATTACATAACCTCCACATAATAAAACAACGGCTAACTATCCCAACAGAATTGCTTCTTGTATTTGTTGCTCCATTCTCCACATAAATATATGCATATATATATATATATATGCATATATATATATATATATATATATATATATATATATACACACACACTTACACTTATACTCTTTTACTCTTTTACTTGTTTCAGTCATTTTACTGTGGCCATGCTGTATCACCGCCTTTAGTCGAGCAAATCGACCCCAGTACTTATTCTTTCTATGCCTGATACTTATTCTATCGTCCTATTTTGTCGAACCGCTAAGTTACGGGGACGTAAACGCACCGGCATCGGTTGTCAAGCGATGTTGGAGGACAAACACAGACACAAACATACACACACATACTTATATAAACAGATATACGACGGACTTTTTTCAGTTTCCGTCTACCAAATCCACTCACAAGGCTTTGGTCGGCCCGAGGCTATAGTAGAAGACACTTGCCCAAGGTGCCACGCAATGGGACTGAACTCGGAACCATGCGGTTCGTATGCAAGCTACTTACTACACAACTATTCCTACGCCTATATAAATAAAAATATATATATAAAATATATAAATGTATATATATATAAATGTATATATATATATATATATATATATATATATATATATATATATATATATATATATATATATATATATATATATATATTACTCATTCCCAAAGTTGACAGACATTTAGCGATAGACAAAACCGATCTTTAATGAGACTTTTTTTATTTATGTACCCGAAGAGACTCAAAAGTGGCCGAAACATGTGTCGTACTAAATAAAATCTTTTTCCCACCTGTTTTATTTGTACTGTTATATATATATATATATATATATATATATATATATAAAACATAATTTTTGAATTCCGTCCATATTAATATTTAGATATTGTCTCAGCTTGAATAGGAGGTAGATTACGTGACTAAATAATTTTTAGTATCAGGAAATTCCAATGATTTTCCAAATATGTTATATTATTTATGGTCATGTACTGTAGTTAATTTAGGGTTTTAACTTAAAATGTTCTTTAGCATAATCTTCAGAACAAGTATAAATATAATGACGTGTATAATTTTGATAATACCGTGGTGTGAGATGCGTTACATGATTAACCGCAGGCATCAAAGCTCTGCCATACTGGATCTAGTAAATATTAGATAATTTTAACTCAAAATTTTAAACAGGAAATAAATAGATTGCCATTTTTGAGAGCTTCTGAAAACTACTGCCACTATTTATTGATTTACTTTTAATAATTATTTCCCAGTGTAAGTCGGCAAGCTGGCGCTATCGTTAGCACGCCGGGCGTAGCGTTTAGCAGCAGTCTTCCGTCTTCACCAGATTTCAAATTCCGCCATTGTCGACATTACTGTTCATCTTTTCAGTGTCGATAAAATAAGTACCGGTTGAGCACTGAGATCAATATAATCGACTTAAACTTTCCCTGTACTTGTTGGTATTATGTCAGTTTAAAATCACTGATTATTTCCTAGTATAAGGCGGCAAGCTGAAAGAATCGTTAGCACGCCGGGCAAAATGCTTAGCGGCATTTCGTCTGTCTTTACGTCCATCTTTCATCTATGAAATAAATATCACTTGTGCAGTGGGGTCCATGTAATCAACCTGCTCCCCTTCCCCTTATGTCAAACTTTGAAGTCAATGATTATTTCCCAGTGTTGTAACGTAAGAGGCAAACATCCTAGAAAACGTTGATAACGTTTCCAACAAATCATGAACACTTCACATCCTCAGTTCTCTCTTTCTAACATAAAATTCGATCTTTGCTCCTGGAAAACGCTTTAGCAAACAAATCCTGAACAAACATAGAATAAAATAAATATAAATGTATAAATACAAATATTAAATAAAGAATAAAAGCTATCTTTGATCTTCACAGTAAATCAACAAAGTTAAACAGTTTGTCTTTTGTAAGGAAGAGACGAACTCAGGCACTTATCACGCTTTGTGTGGAATAAATTCAAACAATGTGTGGCTTTGCACATATTTCCTCGTGTCGTTAAGAATAAACTGATCATTATCAATCTAATGTATTGGTTAAATCTGATCCTGTTTGCTTTGGTTTGCAAACTAAGCCTTGAACATTAAAGCCAATAATCGCTTTCGCAATTCCGAAAAGAAATTGAAAAAAATAAACGAATGAATGTATAAAAAAAAAAATTAGGAAAGAAAAATTGTATGTCAGCAGAAAACGCCATTTTTCTTTTCTGCTTTGTCAAGCGTCTTTCATTGCCAGAGGGGAAGAAAAATAGTATTGTTATTATAAAAAGATTCACGAGTTTTGTTGTATTTTAACTTCGTGTTCTTGTTTCTTGGGGGGAAGGTGTATGTCTGTGTGTGTGTGTGCATGGCGTATTTAAATTAAGAGTAAGAGAAAAAAAATCAATTTGACAAATTGTATTAAACTATTTGAAAAATAACAATAAAACCGTTTAATATAATTTAAAATGTTTGCCTCAAGTCCCTTTCAATATTAGTTCATTCTCTGCTTGTTTTTTTGGTTTCATTTTTTCCTTTAAGAAGCTTTATCCTTTCTTTTCAGTTTAGCAGATCCAATTTATCGCTGGAATGCATCGGGGAGATTCTAGATAGTCGCCATCTTTTATTTTAATGTAGCCAGATATTATTTTGTAATCAAAATGGATGGACGCCAAACAGTCATCTTTGCAACAATTTTTCGCCATTTAATAGTCTTTTAGAAATTCTTTCACACTAAAAGCACATAAATAACTTTCTTTTATCGAAATTATTTTAAGAAATCGGTTATTATAATAATAACAACAACAAATACAATATAAATTTCAACCTTATTGATACTCTTCTTCGTTTTTGCTAGACAATGAGAAGGTTAAACAAATTTCAAAAAATAAAAGGAAATAAGGTCAAACGAAACAGGAAATACTAACTATACGATAAACTGAATGACTTATAATTTATACATACAATGTAGTTTGTGTCCTTTTGATTGGCAACACCAAGAAACAGTTGTTTATTGTCGTATTTTCATATGGTACCGTAAGATT
This sequence comes from Octopus bimaculoides, assembly GCF_046866305.1. Lineage (NCBI taxonomy): Eukaryota > Metazoa > Mollusca > Cephalopoda > Octopoda > Octopodidae > Octopus > Octopus bimaculoides. The sequence continues at coordinate 13,708,308 of NC_142949.1, forward strand.
TTGGTTTTCATTCTTTAGGGTTGATACGCTTAGTAACAGACCAATAGAGGTTCGATGTAATATATGACGGTTGCCCTTCTTATGCTCCCTTGGCATAGGGCCTATGTATAATAACTAGTAACACGACCAGGTACGGTGGTAATCTATCCACTATAATGGAAGGTGACTGGATAAGGATAATCTCCGTGGAACTCTAACCTATACAGTAGCTGTGCATCTAACTGTACACACAACATATATGTACACACGCATATACATCCATACATATATACACACACATATGCATACTCATATATTATATTCATATTCATACACACACACATACATATGTATATATATATATGCGTGTGTATGTGTGTGTATATGTAACCACACTGGGATTGTTGGAGATTTTTCCTTATTTTTCCTCCTTTTTCTTTGGACTTCCCTGTTTCCGACGACGAGCTATGTCCGAAACGTTAACAACTCTCTCCCCCTTCACCAAGTATCAAATTAATATATTGCTTCTGCACGTCCCCACGTTCGTTTTTTTTTTCTGTTTTTTCAATTGATCGTTCTTTGTATTTACTGTATATATCAATCAAAGGATTGATATATAAAAAGCAAATAAGTAACAAGGATGTGCAGGTCGTAATGCGCTAATACCTGGACATCCTTGTTATTTATTTTTTATTCACCTTGCTTCGAGCTGTGCAGAATATACGGGACTGACTAGGTGCCTCAAATTAAGTAACTAATTCAATTGAATCTTTCTCTCCTTGTTTCTTTCTGTGTTCCTTTCTGTGAAAGAGCGTAGGCTCGAAACGTTAAAGACTTTTTCACTTCCTGAGCGTTATATTAATACATCTGTTTGATGTCTACACCACCTGTTTCGTCTTTTTTTGGTGAATTCGCACAGAAAGGAACACAGAAAGAAACAAGGAGAGAAAATGAAGAATGTGTACTGGTTGGCGATCTGTCATGGCGAATACCGGACAGAAGGGTCACACAGGAGAGCTAGGGAAAAAGGGGAGATAATAAAGTAGTGGTGGTTTCGAAACGAAGGTGTTCATGCGTGTGTATACGAGAGTATGTATGTACGAGCGGAAGAATCTTGGCGATCTTGACGTGTGCGTGTGTATGTGTAGGTATAAAAATGTGGGCCTGGTATTTGGTCAGTGCTGGTGTGCGCGTGGTGGTGTGTTGTGATGTGTGATGTGTTGTGATGTGATGTGTTGTGGTATGGTGGTGTATGGTGTAGTGGTGTGTGGTGTGGTGTGATGGTGTTGGGAGGTGGGGGAGGCGAAAGTGAGGATAGCAAGGGTGGGGTGTGGGTTAGGCTGAGGGTAGGGGTAGAGGTGAGATATGTGGGTAGGCAAAGGGTGGGGTAGAGGTGAGGTATGTGGGTAGGAAGAAGGATGGGGGTAGAGGTGGGGTATGTGGGAGTGGGTGTAAGGGATGGGGTGGAGTGGCATGGGAAGGATAGGGAAGGTGGAATTGGAATATGTAAGGGTGGGCTGGCTGGGCTTACGAGGGAGGGGTGACGATGAAGTGGAGAAGGAGAAGGTGGGTAGGAGTGAAGAGAAGAGAGAAGGAGAGTAGGAGTGAAGAGAAGAAGTAGGAGTCGGAGAAAGAAAGGAGAGATGGGTGGGAGGAAGTAGGTGTGAGGGGAGAGAAGCAAGGGGGGAGGTTAAATAAAGAGGGGAGGAGAGTTGAGCCCATGTGGCGCAAAGAAGCGAAGAGAGAAGATTATTCCCTGTTCGTGGCGCAAACGGGAGTCCGGGTGGCCCCTGTGCTAGGACAATCCGAACACGGACAGTGTTGCAAAGAGTGTTCTGCGAACCGGTCACCCAAGTGGTGTCCCGTTTGCCCGATGTATAGGGAAGGGCAGAGAGAACAGGAGATGCAGTAGATGATATTGGTAGAAGTGCAGGTGAAGGAGTCGGTGATGTGATAGGGTCGATGATGGGTGCCGGAGAGGAGGGTGGTGATGGAGAGGTAAGGGCAAGTGCGGCAGCGTAGGTGGGAGCAGGGGAACGAGCCGGGTTGGGAGGTTGGGTTAGGGAAGAAGCTGTCGACCAAGAGGTCTCGTAGGATGGGGGCTCGTTTGAAGGAGGAGAGGGGGTCGGTTAGAGAATATGCGTGAAGTGGAATGGTCGGACTGGAGTCTCCGGAAGGCTCAGAGCATGGTGCGTTGGAGAGGTAGGATAGTGGGGTGGAAGGTGAGCGGAAATAGAAGGCAGGAGACAACACGCGGTTCGGGGGGCGAAGGAGAAAGATGCGCGGTCCACGGAAAGTGCTCTGGCAAGGTTGGTGTGGATAGTGGTGAGGGGATATCCACGTAGGATCAAATGCCGAGCCATGAGTTGAGACTGAGCTGCAAAGTCATGATCTTCACTACAGACCCTGCGTAGAAACACTCCTTATTGCTATTTTTCCTCCATTTTCTTATCATCTGTCTGTCTGTCTGTCTGTCTGTCTGTCTCTCTCTCTCTCTCTCTCTCTCTCTCTCTCTCTCTCTTTCTCTCTCTCACTATATATATATATATATATATATATATATAGAGAGAGAGAGAGAGAGAGAGACGATAAGAAAATGGAGGGAAGATAATAATGATGAGTGTGTCTTTTGCGCCAGGAAGCCTTATTTAATTAGTTAAGATTCTTATTACTATTTTTCCTCCATTTTCTTTCTTATCGTCTATATAAATTAAACTACGGTTTACTGGGCAAATTACCTGCTGCCGTATACCTTTTACCAAGGACTATACCTACTGAGGTAATTACTAGGAGTGCCTTTAGATATATATCTATCCGTTAGGGGCTTTAAACACCTCTAACCTATACCTATATATATATATATATATATATATATATATATATATATATATATATATATACTCTTTTACTCTTTTACTTGTTTCAGTCATTTGACTGCGGTCATGCTGGAACACCGCCTTTAGTCGAGCAAATCGACCCCAGGACAAATTCTTTGGAAGCATAGTACTTATTCTATCGGTCTCTTTTGCCGAACCGCTAAGTTACGGGGACGTAAACACACCAGCATCGGTTGTCAAGCGATGTCGGGGGGACAAACACAGACACACAAACACACACACACACATATATATACATATATACGACGGGCTTCTTTCAGTTTCCGTTTACCAAATCCACTCACAATGCTTTGGTCGGTCCGAGGCTATAGTAGAAGACACTTGCCCAAGGTGCCACGCAGTGGGACTGAACCCGGAACCATGTGGTTGGTAAGCAAGCTACTTTCCCCACAGCCACTCCTGCGCCTATATATATATATATATATATATATATATATATATATATATATACATACACATTATTGCGAGGATATATATACCTCGTAAAGGGATGTTAGCATCCAAGTTCCCTGATTTTTATCCAGTGTATCGGAAAAGTACTAAAAAGATCATTGATCAATGATCAATCAATCCATTGAGTTGTGATTCCTTTTTATATCGATTTCTAACCCTGATGAAATATTTAATTAAATATATTCAAATGCATCATGGTTTAATTTTGTTATTTGAATTTTTTGAGTATGGAAACAATTGTCGGTTGTGAGGAATTGAGATTATTCGTAATTGGAGTTCTATTAATACATTGATGTCTATCTGTCGATTTCTCTATATCGATAGACAGACAGACAAATAGATAGATAGATAGATAGATAGAGAGAGAGAGAGAGAGAGATAGAGAGAGAGAGAGAGACAGAGAGACACAGAGACACAGAGACAGAGACAGACAGACAGAGAGACGACACTCGCACTTATATATTATCAATCAGTGAGTGAGGATGGAATGTAGAATCATGAAATACATAACTAACTTATTTACAGAGATAATATAAACATTTCCATAACATCGATTCTCCCTGGCGAATAGAATTTGGTTTAAATTTCCATGTGAAAAAATGCAAATTTTGTTTAATTTTGTCTTGCAACAAATCTGACTCTTTAAGGAACCTAGTATATTTTCCAATTTAAGAAGGCAGGCACTGAGAACAAATCTCTTCACTTCTGGGGATAGTCGTTGATTTTTAAACCCTATTAAGCCAGAGTGTAATGATAATTATAATGATAGTTGTATCATTCATATAATACCTCGAAAAATAACTAAATCAAGGAATCAAAGCCGATATCCTCGAGGGAAGTTTACATACACACACACACCCATACACACACACGCTTACACACACACACACATACACACACACACACACACACACACACACACAGAGTAAATCCCGTAAAAAGAAAAACAAGCACAAAAAATAACAATGCAAGGACGTGGTACACGTAAAGTATTAGCAGACGCTCAGAGAAAAGAAAGGTAGTCTTACGTTTCAAGCAAAGCTCTTCTTCAGAAACAGGAGGCAGAGGAAAGTCCAAGAGAAAAGGAAGATGGAGGAAAAAAAATCGCCAACGATTCACATGTGGTTACATTTTATATATATATATATATATATATATATATATATATATATATATTTCAGTACCAGGTAGTGTTTAGGCATAAGCAAACGCCAGGTTATTCAAAATATTTTTGTGATATATTTCAACTGCTAAAAGGCGAATTTACTGCAGTATTTCCCATTGATAACGTCGTAAAAACTAGAAACATCGATGCCAGGGAATCCGATAGGTGGTGACTCAGAGCAGAGATGGTATTTTTACACCTTTTCACCATACGAGATAATTTTTCACTACGGTAACTGTATTGAATTTTGCCTTGCCTTTTAGCAATCTCAAGTTTACATAAATATATATATTGAGTCATCAGAATTAAGATAAACAAAGTTCTTTTTTAATCTAAAATATACTATCCTTCATTTTCTACAATACTCTTCCTCTATCTGGTAGACTTCCAAACTTAACTTGACCACAACGAAAAATACTCCACCACTACTGTTCTGAACTCGTCTGCAGAATTCATATTTTTCCGTCCAAATGATTTTGAAAACTGCAGAATAAATTATAATCAGATGGGGCAATGTCTAGCGAATATAATGGGTAGGGCATCGTTTCCCATTCAAACTGCTCCAGCCTTTCGAATGTCATCCTTGCTGAGTGTGGCCGAGCATTATCCTGATGGAAGAACAACTTCAGTCTTGAAACCAAAGTTGGTCAATTTTCTTCTAGCGCAGGTGTCGATGAATGGTTGAACGACCAAATCCAAGCTTCTCTGGTAGTTCCTCAACAGTTATGATGAGATTTTGTTCCACCAGGGTTTGCAGGGCTTCCTCGTCAAGGTCTACAGATCTTCCAGGACGAGGTTCGTCTTCTAGGTTGTAGTTTCCGGTTCGGAATTTCTGGAACCACCGTTGACACTAGTTTACGCTTGTCCAATCCCCATAGGCTGCATTAATACTCCTCACACTTTTCGTTGCGTTGTTGCCTTTACTGCATATGCTCCTTTGTCACTTCCATTAAAGCTTTGAAAAAATAACTGTTAAAATTGAACTGGACTTTTCAGAACATCAAATTAGAATAGGGACACGGTAAAATTAATACCTGCTTTTATAGCAAGTTGATGCAGGTAGTTTATTCCGTCCCCCTCCGAATTTAGTTCATGCAATTGAAAAAAAAAAACAGCATTATTTATGAAATGACCCAATATATAAGACTATTTCTCGAAAAGTCAATCCAAACCTTTAGCTGTATTTATCTCAGTACTTTTCAACCGGGGTTCATATAATTCCAGGGTGTCCATATAAGATTTTTAGGGTACCACGCAAGCAAATTAGTAAATTAGGGTCCACAATAGTATTCTAAAGCTCGATGGAAAAATTTTGCTTTTGAAGTATTTGTTGTAAGAAACAGATTTCTTTCTCTCATGGTTCAATTTACACAATCTAACATCTGAAAAACCAAAATAGGAATTTTGAAAGAAGTTTCTATGAAACCAGTTTTTAAACATGAAATGGCCGTGGTGGGGTCCACCAGAATAAAATAGTAATCAAAGGGGTCTACATATAAAAAGTGGTTGAGAACCACGTTTTACATGGTTCAGTCAACACAAGAAAATGTGTGAAACCAAAACGGATTTTGAAAGAAGTTTCTATAAAACTAGTTTTTAAACACCCAATGGTTATGAGAGTTCGTCAAAGTAAAATGGTAATCAAAGAGGTCCTTAGGTAAAATATGATTGTAAACTTCTGATTTATCTGAACTACCTGTGAATAATTCTAAATCTTTGACAATTTGCAATCATTCAAAAAGAACGAGAGACAAAGGAATATAAACGGTTTTTCAGCATTCCAGTAATTTCATAGCATAATTCCTATCCATTTATTTTTAATATATTCTGTATTCTCAATTTCTCTTTGGTTATTTCTCGTTTATATTTGTTCATCAATTTTATTATTCATAATATTTGGTTCA
>NC_142949.1:13717205-13724705 GCF_046866305.1 Octopus bimaculoides
GTGTGTGTGTGTGTGTGTGTGTGTGTGTGTATCGTAGACCCACCACGCAGAAGATAATTAATCAAATAAAAAGCATTTAAAAGTTTTATATTTGGCTCGAAAAGGAATGAGTAAAACTAATATGCAAATAGCGATGGTCGCCCACTGCACTCCGATTCTCTTCACAAGAACTGAACACCTACAGATCACCTTTAACCTGAAACAGGGCAGCTGAATATGATGCATCAATTTCATGTACAAAATGCATAGATATCTGTCGCAGTAAGCCTCAAACCATGCAATCCCCGCTATTGCGTGCTCAAGCCACCAGCAAGCATCTAGTCATATCAACAGCAACCGCAGAACAAATTCTATTCCAAACCCGTCCACCCCGTTCAACACTGAAAAACACGAACAGCTTATAGAAAATTCGAAATAGAATTGTCGCATGAATAAATGTCGGTTGGAATATTTTATATATTTAGTGTTTAACTCTTTGGTTTCAGGTTCAATACTTGTTATTGACTTTCGTCGATTCCATCTCATCCTGTATATATTTGGAACATGGTTTTTACACAGTAAATCAGCGTGCTAGAAACAATGGATTGTCCCAGTCAATGCTTCCATTGTTTTGGCTGTGTATCTTTCTAATTTTGATTCACTTCCAGTAGAATCGATTTCGTCTTTTATAATTCTTGATTATTAACAAACAACACTCTTGTGGTTATCTAATAACCAATATTTTCTCTACAGTGATTTTCACAAAGAAGTTAAGATAAGTATTAAAATCTGAGAAATAAAACACCTCTCTCATTCATTTTTCAGTGTCTTCTTTGATAACAGAAATAAATTTTAACTTTTTGGAAACAAGAACATCACTTCTCTAAAGCGGCCAGCTGGCTGAGTCATTAGCACAACGGGCAAATTGCTTAATGATTTTTCTTCCGGTTCTTTACTCTCTGAAATCAACTCCAGCTGAAGGCAACTTGTTTTTCCTCCCTTCGGGCTTGATAAATTAAAATACCAGTCAGCTGGCCCCTCCCCTCAAAACTGCTGACCTTGGACGCTGCAGCGTTTTTGCAGAGAATGTTCTGATCTCAGTCACCTGTAAGGGTAGCCGGCCTTATGAGTCCTAAGTCAGGTTAGATGTGGAGACCATGCGCAGTTTCAACCCGTTGCTTCATTCGTCATTTGACGGTATACTCCCAGGCCCTGCTGGGAGATTCATTGAGTAGAGTCCCAGTCTCCATCTCTGTGAGATACTTCCTCATCTGCCATGACCATGGGACATGTAGTCGACCAACACGAGCCATCAACCCTGATTACCGTGTATGATAGGGTTCAAGAAAAAGAAACAGACATTTTTCTGTACTGTTAATATTGGAAAGGATCCTCAGAGAAATTCCAGGACTATGAAATTGGCGAGTTATTGTTGTTATCACGAAACCCCAGTCAGTGTTGGAGGACGAGTTAGAGAGTCGTTAAACTTGGCATGGTCCACACATCCAATACTTTTGGGAGTCCATTCTTCTTACTGTTTGAGAATCACACAGCAAACTCCAATATAAACGGAATTATCTCCTAGATTCCGCATAAAGTTAGTTGATATATCTCCCGGTATTATTGCTTGCCACACCAGTGACAGGTGAACCAGAATCGGTCGGAGTGCAATCATGGCTGTTTTCCTACATTTACTTCTCACTGTGTGCTGCATCTCTATACAATGCATTCGATATTAATTCATGTTCGATATTGATTTTATCTGATGTGTCAACGATTCAGTCAGCTGGTCGCCTTAAAAGAGGGGTTTTTTCTATCTTTTAATATCTGTCTTAACTTTTTTATGAATGTCCCTGTGGTAAAAAATACTGGTTGCTATATAACCACAAAACTTGTTAATATCCAAGAATTATAAAAGGCGAGTGAAATCGAATCAAAATCAGAAGGAGAATGGAAGTATTGATTGGAGCAATCCATTGTTTCTGTCATGCTGATCTATGATGTAAAAACTATGTTACAAAAGATATACAGCACGGGCTGGAGTGAAGGAAGGTCAATGGCAAGATTTGAACTTGAAAACCAACAGTTAGACAGTAAAAGTATACCGACCGACCTTTTCAAGCACAACAGTAGAATGTAGAACACTTTAAGAGCAGTTTCAGATCTTAATTATATGATTAGTTTATAATGTTATTTATGCTGTTTAATGGATTATGGTTCAGCTTTGATTTTTTTCCTCACTCAGGAATCGATCAGATATGTATCAATACTATTTCTAATAGTTGGAAGAATATAACGCAGTAATTTAACAGAATTGTTACCGGGCCGGAAAAATGCTTGTTTTGGCTTGACGTTTCCGAGTTCAAATACTGCCGAGGTTGACCTTTCCTTTTATCCTTTCGGAGTTGATAAAATAAGTACCAGTTGTGCATTGGGGGTCGATGTAACCACCTTAGCCCTTCCCCTGAAATTACTGGCCTTCTGCCAAACTTTGAAACCAATTCTTAGAAAGGAATTAGTGAGAGAGGCTTGGAGAACGAGGTGAGATAATGGGGAAGAAGGTGTGAGACTTTCCCTTTTATTTTGGGTCACATTTAATATTTTTAAATATATTTTATATGGAAATTGCTGAACTATGGCGTCGTCGACCACAAGTTGTCAGCGGGCCATTCACTCAATGATCATTTCCAACAGTAACAGCTGCCAATGAAGTGTTTGCAACTCGGTGCACAACTAGGATCTTTCTGATTTTGCGGGCACAATTTTTTATTTATGTTTTATTTAATGTGTTTTCTACCGAAACATTTTAAAACTTCGTATACTTGTATATTTTTCTTATAGAACGGAGAAAAAAATTTTATATTCCAAGTTATTTCATGTTAAAAGTTGTCGTATTTCGGTAATTTCAACAAATCACTGACGTCTATTGAGGTGAAAACAATTACTGCTGTGGATTGTCAACAGAACGTTGTGCGGTGTAATGGGATCTTTTCCCTTGAATAAAATTAGTGCCGTTGTTTGTCAACAACAACTATTGGCGGTACTGTTATTTATGACATCGTTCGTGCGTTTGTACTGGTTTTAGCTTTAGGGTTTTAGGGTTAGGATTCGGGATAGGGTTATGAGTATTTTTGCCAAATTTGGTGAAAAATTTGTGGCGGTGTATTGAACAGATTTTCACCATATTTGGCAAAAATACTCAAAACCCTAACCCTAACCCTAACCCGAACCCTAACCCTAAAACCCTAAAGCTAAAACCAGTACAAACGCAGGAACGATGTCATAAATAACAGTACCGCCAATAGTTGTTGTTAGCAAACAACAGCATTAATTTTATTCAAGGGAAAAGATCCCATTACACCGCACAACGTTTTGTTGACTATTCACAGCAATAAGTGTTTTAAGCTCAATAGACATCAGTGATTGGTTGAAATTACCGAAGTACGACAATTTTAACACGAAATAACTTTAAAAAGATAAAATTTTCTCAATAACACTAAAAGTAAAAGATGTTTTATATGACACATTTTACCAGTGTCCCAAATTTGAAAGTGTTTCGTTAAGAAAACAAGTGGCGTCCGCCAAATCAGAAAGATCACACAACTATTATTTCGCTTCTGATGGGCAGAATTTTTCGCAACTTCTTTTGTTGGTGCTGTGTATATTTTTCGCTGCTCTATATTACACACACACACACACAAAGACACACACACACACACACACACACACACACACACACACACACACACACACACACACACACACACACACACACATACTATCATTACTAATATTATTATTATTATTAAACGAGGCGTCGATCTGGCAGATTCGTTAGCGCACTGGACGAAATGCTTAGCGGCATTTCACGAATCGCTACGTTCTGAATACAAATTCTGCCGAGATCGACTTTGCCCTTCAGCCTTTCGGGGTTGATAAAATAACTATGAATTGAACTCTGGGGTCGATGTTATCGACACATCCCCTCCCCCAAAATAGCTGCACTTATGGCAAAATTTGAAACCATTATTGTTATTATTATTATTATTATTATTATTATTATTATTATTATTATTATTATTGTTCAGTAGTTTTATTTATATAACGTGCTTTCACTTCACTACCGAGTGCAGCTCTGTGCGCCTTGGGTATGTGCTGTGGTTTGCTGTGGTGCTCTTATGTTTACTGTATTGAAAGTGTTTTGCGTAGAATGTGTGCAGTACCCAGTAGTGCAATTTTCTGTATGTTATATATATTTGTAAGTCCTGGTGTTTTTGTTACGTATTTGTCTGAATATATTTTTATTATACCTAAGGCACCTACTATGATAGGAATTGTTTCTGTTTTTAGATTCCACATCCGAGTTATCTCTATTTCCAGGTCTTTGTATTTTGAAAGTTTTTCCATTTCTTTTAGAGAAACGTTGTCATCTGCTGGTATTGATACATCAATTAGAAAGCATTTTTTTTCTTCATGATCTTTGACAACTATATCTGGTCTATTTGCCTTAATTTCTCTATCTGTGTGTATTGGCATATCCCAGAGTATGGTTGCTTTCTCGTTTTCTGTGACCTTTTCTGGCGTGTGTTTATACCATCTTTTTTCTGTTGTTATTCCATAGTGTTGGCATAGCTTCCAGTGTATATAGGTCCTAGCTCTGTCGTGTCTGTGAATATATTCCTTCTTAGACAGGACTGGGCAGCCAGAGATAATATGATTTATTGTTTCTTGTCCATCTCCACATATTCTACAGTTACTTGTTATATTTCTTTTCATTATGTGTTTTTGGTAATTTCTGGTGGGGAGGCTTTGGTCTTGTGCAGCAATTAAAAATCCTTCAGTCTCTGCTTTGAGTCCTGAGCTTCTCAGCCATTGCTGGGATTTTTCTCTGTCTATTTCTTTCGCATTTAGTTTAGCCCAGTACTTACCATGTAGGGGCTTTTCTTGCCATCGTTTTATCATGGTTCGTTGCTGTTCTAGTTTTAGTTTGGATTTCATTTGTTTTATAGCTTTCGTTGTTTCTTCTTCTTCTTCTTCTTCTTCTTCTTCGTATTTGTTAGGTAGATTGATTTCTTGTTTGTATTTGTCAGCTTCCTTAAATACTGAAAACAGCTTTTTGTTTTGCTCGTGTTTTGTGGCTATTTGTATTAGTTTCCCTTGCTTTTGGAGTAGGTATTTTTGCAATCCTATGGTGGTTATTTTATGATAGTTTTCTAGCTGTATAAGACCCCTGCCACCTTCTGTGCGTTGTATATATAGCTTTTCTATGTCAGATTTTGGGTGGTGCATCCTATATCCTGTCATTAGTTTTCTTGTTTTCCTGTCTATTTTACATAGTTCGTTTAGTGTCCAGTTAAGGATGTTGTAGCTGTAGCATATAACTGGGACAGCTAAAGTGTTGATACCCATTATCTTGTTTTTAGTATTGATCTAACTCGTCTATAGTACTCTTTCTTTATTTTTTCTTTCATTTGTGTATGTTGTATCCTATCTAGTTCATTGACTCCTAAATACTTGTATGGTTGGCTTTCGTCTAGTTCTCTTATTTCATTGGCTTTATCTAGTGTTATATTGCTGCTTTTAACTAATTTTCCTCTTTTCAGGGTTGCTTTGGCTCATTTTTCTAATCTGAATTTCATATCTATTTCCTTGGTAAAGCCGTGTACTGTCTGTAGTAGTGTTTCTAGCTCTTTGTCGTTTTTAGCATATAATTTTAGGTCATCCATATATAGAAGGTGGCTGACTGTTTTTCCGTAGCATTTGTAACCGCATCCAGTTCTATTTAGCAATTCTGTTAAAGGTGTGAGTGCCAGGCAGAACAGGAGTGGAGAGAGTGTGTCTCCCTGGAATATTCCTCTTCTAATGGAGATGGCTTTCGTTTTCACAAGTCCCTCTTTTGTTTCGAACTGTAGCACTGTTTGCCATTTGTTCATTGAGTGCCCTATGTATTTTATAATAATTGGTGCCACCTTGTTTATGGCTAGCGTTTCCAGAATACACGTGTGGGGAACACTGTCGAAGGCCTTTTGGTAGTCCACCCAGGCCATACTGAAGTCTTTCTTCTTTCTGCGGTTGTCTTCAGTTATGGCTTTATTGATCAATAATTGATCTTTACAGCCGTATGAGCCCTTGCAGCATCCATTCTGCTCTTCTGGAAACAGGTTGTTATTTTCCAGGTGTTTACTCAATCTCTGCGATATTATTGCAGTAAAGGCTTTGTAGATCGTAGGGAGACAGGTTATAGGTCTATAGTTTTGTGGTTTCTCCGTTTCCGTGGATTTGGGGATTAAGATGGTTTTTCCCTTTTGTGAGCCATTCAGGCATTGTCTCTGGCTCTGCTAGTATGTTAAAGTTTTCTGCCAGCTTTTTATGCATTCCTGGCAGGTGTTTTAACCAGAAATTGGCGATCTTGTCGTGTCCAGGTGCCTTCCAGTTGCTTAGTCTTTGCAGTATCTGGGTGACCTCTTCAGTTGTTATAGGGGCCCAGAGTTGTTCAGGTGCTAAGTTCGTTGATTTAATGGTCCTTTTCTGGGGTTGTTGCTTCACCGACCATATTTGTTTCCAGAATTTCTCTAGTTCTTCTGCTGTTGGTGCTGCAGTAATGTCTATTTTATTTTTACCCAGTTCTTGGTAGAGTTTTTTGGGGTTGGATTTGAACTGTTTGTTTTGTTCAAAGAAACGTTGGCGTTTCTCATACCGGCGGATCCTTTGTGCTTTGGCAAGGATGTCTTTCTTTAGTTTTTCTTTTGCCTGAGGTAAGTCTTTTTCTGTAATGCTGTATTTGTACAGTATTTTTGTTTTCTTCTTGTTACTTAGTTGTGTTGATTGTTTACTAATTTCGTTGAGAATCGATAAATCTTTTCTCTTTTTTTAAAATTTTGTTCTGGATGTTATTTATCCACAAGGTCTGTTTGGGTGGTAGAACTCCTGTTCGGATGGGTTTGAGTGAGTATCCTGCTTCTTTTGTGGCTGCAGTGGCTGCCGCATATATTATGTCATTTAGCTCAGTGATATTGCCTGTTGTTTCTGTGGTTGTTAGTTCCGTGACGGCCAGGTTTATGCTATTTATTATTGATGTTGTTTTATTGTGTATTTTGATTTTTCGGAGATATAATCTGTGGTCCATTCTAAGATCTGTGGTTTTCAGTTCTTTGATTATTCTCATTTTCATAGTATCGTAACTATTAGGTTTCCCTTCGTTATTCCCAGGCTTTAGATTTGTTTTGCCTTCCTTTTCATTCATATGTTTGTCTGTGGTGTTCTGGATTGGTGCTTTTTGTACACTATTATACATCTCTACGGTCTGGGTTTGTTGTTTTTTGTTTACTTCGTTTTTGCCGGAAATGTTACGTTTGTCCTCGTGTTTTGCTATCTCAGTGTTTATATTATTATTTGGCATTGCTGTGTGACTACTATCTAGATTTTCCTGATGTATTTTTCCTTTCAATTGTTCTATTTCTATTTCTGATATGTTTTTGCTTTTAGAATATATCTTCTTATGTTAGCTAATTTGTTAGGGTT
>NC_142949.1:13727205-13734705 GCF_046866305.1 Octopus bimaculoides
ATCAATTCTTTCTTCTTTCTTCTTTTTTTCAATAAACTCAGAATATGAAAGAGTGTATTTTGAACGAGAGTTGTCAACAGTCAACTACTAATGAAGAATATACAAGCCTTCCTTGCCTCGCGGCAAAACTCCGAATGGAGGAATATTATTAGATCTATCGTGAGAGAAGCCGTACAAAATAGGGAGAGAAGAATATGAACATTGCGAAAACATACATCTGATGTTGCAAAACAACTCTTTCGTTTTCTTATATTTCTGTATTGATTTTTCATCGTTTCATCAGCACTCCAGCCGTGACTTTCCTGTATACTTTCTTGGTATAAAATAACACGAACCTTCTTTATAACAGGTTGAGTAAAAAGTAAGCAACGTTTTGAATGATGAAGAATTTCTACCGGAATTTTGCAGAGTTTTGAATTTTTTAAACATTTCTTTGTAATTGTCTAATAATACAGACATAGACTTGCCCAAATGCACCAATAAATTAACATTTTTTCACATTTTTCCCATTTTTTCACAGTTGTTACAATAATTTGAAATTGAACTGTCAAAGCGCAATATTCAAGCAATTTTGCTATTCAACTTCAAAAAAGGACGTAACGCAAATGAAACTGCTCGCGATATCGACAAAACGTTTGGTGAGGAAATGACCAGTGAGTGGTCAGCTCGAAAATGGTGTAAACGATTTCATAATGGAGACTTGAACCTTGAAGATCGTGAGCGTAGTGTAGACCCATCTGTCATAGTTTACGGTCAATTAAAGACCGTCATTGAAAAAGATCTATATAAAACCACTCGAGAACTTCTAGTTAACCAGAAAACTGCCTGCAACCACTTGCATGCGATCGGAAAATCAAAAACGCTTGACAAATGGGTACCACACGATTTGATCAAAATCAGAAAATTTGTAGATATGAAATTTGCTTGTTGCTTTTTCACCGTAAGCAGACCGATCCATTTCTGGACTTGCGATGAAAGTGGATTCTGTACAATAATAAAAAAAAAACCTGTTTCGCAGTGGTTAGATCAAAATGAAGCCTCAAAAACCTTCTCTAAACCCGAACTCTTCAAAAAGAAGTGACTGTGTGGTGATGTACTGCTACACTCATCTACTATATCTTCTTAAAACCCGGAAAAACCATTACGGCAGAAACATATTGCACTGAAATTGCCAAAATGAACGAAAATCCGCTACTCCTCTGTTCCCGACTGGTCAACAGAGGACCGCTCATCATTCTTTACGACAATGCTCGACCACACGTTTCACCAATGACGCTCCAAAAGTTGAAGAAGCTTGGCTACGAAGTTCTTCGCCGCCCAGCTTATTACCCAGACTTTTGTCCTACCGACTATCACTTTTTCAAGCACCTCGATGTTTTCCTGCGAGAGAAGGAGTTCAAAAACCAAACCGATGCTGAAAGTGCATTCAAAGAGTTCATCAGCTCCAGAACTCCAGATTTTTATATTCCCGGAATACACAAACTTGTAACTCGTTGGCAAAACAATGTGTTGATTGTAATGGTACTCCACTTTCATAAATAAAATCTCTGCATTGTTGAAATATATTGTGATGAATTTAATGTTTCAAAACGTTGCTTTCTTTTTACTCAGCCTGATACAAGACGCCCTTTCGATTTTTAAAATGGTAAAGACTGTCGAGAATATTTTGAAGATGGTCTAATTGTTAATTCTAGCAGATCAAAAGATTTGATGGGATCTCCGTTCAAGTAATTGTCATAAATTCCACTTAGTTTACATTTTCTCATACCTGTCCAGCACCCATCCTTCTTTACACCCAGAAACATCTCAGACTTTTCAGCCTGCTTTTATCTTTCCATCAGCTCTGCCACTTCCATACAATTTTGAATTTACCCCTCATCCTTTCTACACCGACTCTAACTCGACAGCGCAGTCCTGCCTTTCCTTGTTGCTTTCTTGGCTATAGTCTTAGACCAGCTGCATGGTTTGCTAGCCGACGTGCAGAATGTTTTTACGAGACACCCGTCATGTGGTTAGCCGTTGATTTGCAATGAGCTCATCTGTTCTTTGGCAGGTCTTCTTTCTGGGCCTGCAGAGTGTCCACAACGCCTTCCTCACCTCGGCAAGCCAAGTGGGAAAACCGACTACCCGAGCATGAAATAGGTAGTACTGGGTTACGTGATACTAAGAGCAAGATTTTCCTGACCTGACCACAACCACTCTACATGTATATATATATATATATATATATATATATATGTGTGTGTGTGTGTGTGTGTGTGTGTGTGTGTGTGTGTGTGTGTGCGTGTTTAGTGTTAGCTGTCGGAAAGAAGAGTGCTCAATACCATAGTAGAGACTAATATTACTTTTCATTCTGGTCGAGTCAGGCTCTTACTACTTTGAGTTCCTCGTGTAAGTGCACAGAGGTTTCATAACTGGCCTGAAGATCCTGTGCATCGGCAGATAAAACTCAGAATAACCCGATAAGAACAAAATGTACGTACGTACGTACTTATGTATGTACGTATATATGTGTGTATGTATGTATGTATGTGTGTGTGTGTGTGTGCATGTGTGTACGTATGTATGTGTATATGTATACCCAGACAAAACGAAGATAGCACAGAACATTCTATAACTCCACCGGCACAGTCAGTCTCTCATACATGTTTAATCAAAGCTTATGTATCTCCAGACACAACTAAAACACTGCAGATCCTGTCTTTAATACCACATCCCTTCTCATGTATGTATAATCTCCACTTTCTGCACCCCCACACCACTACAATTCGTCAGACACAATCAATATCAATACTCTATATAAGGGGTCGGGAAACATTTTAGTGCGACGGGCAAAAATTTCGTAAAAAAAGGTCCGCGGATCACAGGTTCTAACTCTTATATCTGTGTAGAACCTGTATATATACCTATGTATAATTCGATTTACATTAATAAAGATAAATTTAGCACATTAAATTAACATGTAACATCTTCATTAATGCCACCACTGAATTTAGGACGTTTATATTACATATGAGGTATTCTATTGTTTTTTTTTTTCAGTTAAAGTGTAGTTGTTCTCAAGGGGGTGGTATAAACTTAGCAATATGTGTTTTATAGTGAAAACAAAATTTCCATTCAAACGGTAATTACCGGACGCTTTCTGACCATTTGAAGTCGTTGTGGAAACGCGACCGATGTCGCAAATAGGTATACGAATATTGTATAAATTTTGATTGAAAAAATTACTATATTTTGTACATATGAGTATTTCAGGCTGCGGGCAAAATAAAATGGGCTCGCGGACGAAATTGCCCCCGCGGTGCTTCCTCACCCTTTCTCTATATACACAGTTATGACGTCACTGGTCACGTATAATACATGTATAATACTGCCTGCCAATCAGGATAAAAGCTATATAGCTGTTCGATCTGTTAGCTCTTACAGTCTACTTCACTTAAAATGGAATCCAATTGTCTCGAAACGGTAAAGTTAATATTACACAAGGGAGACCAAAGCATGCAAAGAGACGGGACTATCTTATTTCGAACGCGTTTGATCACAGGCTACTTGTGGTTAAACAACAACAACAACAACAACATCACTATCAAAACATCACTTCGTCATATTTAATTTACAAATTGCTGAATTCAAGTTTACTTTCTCATAGTTATCAACTGGCCTGGGGTCTCGGCATTAACTGTACCCATTAGTGTCATTATATTCTTTTAAATTGCGTTATAATAATAGGAACTATATACTTTTATGTTTATTTAATGCTCATGAAGCATAATTAAAACGTTGTTGTTAACTACGAAGTTTCTTTACTTGATATTATTTCAGCATGTGACTTGACCTTAAATATTATCGTCCATTTTATTTATGCATTGTAGAGCACCTATAGGATGTATTTTTCTTACATACCTGTATATACCTAATTATTACTACAATTCGCTATATACGAGGTTTAACCCTATTTCTTTCCCTAGCTTTCATAGTGCCGCTGATTTATCAGTACCTGTTGTCTCTCCTTAACCTCTAACCTATAATCTCATAATGCTTCCCTCTTGCATGTTATAACGTTAAGATGCTGAAGGACATAAATGTCTGAAGGCCCTAAATACCTATTCATCGACTTATCTCCCGTGCCTTTTTTCTTTCCTTTCTTTCCTTTCTTTTCTTGTTTATTTTATAAACCAATCCTTTTAACGGTTTTTACTTGTGGCCCCGTTTCAAATTGTAACTGACCAATGTAGAGACCGCCATTGTGACTTCTCGCAATGTGGATTATATATACATATATGTATATGTATGTGCGTGTGCATGTATGTGCATGTTTCTTTTTATGCATGTTTGTAAGTGTGTGTATGTATATGTATGTATGTATGTAAGTATGCGTATGTATATATACGTGTGTGTATGTATGTGTGTATATGTATATATATTTATATACGTCTTATTTGAATACGTACTTCTTTATTTTACTTGTATCTTCCCTCACACCTGCAACCCTGTATGTATATGTGTGAGTGTATGCACGTTTCTTGTGTGTGTGTGTGTGTGTGTGTTGTGTATGTGTGTACGTATGTATGTATGCATGTATGTATGTATATGTGTATGACTGTATATCCTTATGTGTTAAGTGTATACGTTTTTCTATCACTTGTAAATTTATAATAATTTTCTCCTTCATATATTCGTTTTTGTTCCTATTTTTTTCAGATTGTCTCCCCTACACCGGGCCAGTTTTTGAGTAAGGTAACTACCTTGAATATACCGACCGGTCCTGCTTGTGATCGATGTTTTTTCCTTGTTAAGTTCTCTTTGGCTTTTTCTCTGCTTGCATGTACACTTTTACTTAAATATTGTACCTTTTTCAAACATAGTGTTGCCTATCACTTTTAGCCTCGTGTGATATATATTTTTTTTTCATTTTTCACCAATGCCAGAACGGGACGACACTGCATAGTGCCAAAGATCCCAGCAACGCCATCGTGCTTCAGGACCAGTTACTGCAACAGCCTGGGTTTCAGGGGTCCACAGCTTTTTAATATTCTCTGAGCCTGAGGAACCTGCACAAAGTAGATGTATGCGTTTTTAAATCAAAGCTGGATCTCTTCCTGTCGAGAGTCCCAGATGAACCTACCTCACGGCAAGAGGTGCAAATGAGGGTAGCTACATCAAACTCCATTCTTCACCAAGTGCCACATATTGAAGGAGGCTCTCAGTAATAACAGTGTAGCGAAACAGTTGTGCATCAGCATGGCCGCAGCTCTGAGCTGAAGCTACAAAAAAGAAATGTTAGAATCTCTTTAACTTTTTCTGCTAGTGCACCTGTTGCGTTATATTCTACTATACACACATGGCCCTGTTTACATTATACTTCGTCATGACCTGTTACTATTTCTTTAAACATATTCATTAGATTATTATTTTCATTTTTATGTTATAGTATACTGTACATATAGACTAGCATACACATTCATAAGTCTGTCATTTTTACTTTTTTGCCTCTCTCACTATTATTATTACTGTTATTTTTTCCCTTTTACAACTTGTTTGTACATATCCGATTTTTTCCTATTACCCCATTTGTATTCTCCCTTATTGTATCTTATTTTAATATAGTTTATTTCATTAAACCTTTTTTTGATGTCCTTCCAAAAATTCCTCACATTGATGAGAATGACAATGCATAAATTTAATTATAATTACTATGATTATATTTTTTTCTTACGTATTTGTGTTGTCCTTTGAAACGTGCGTGTGTATTAAATCCAATTTTGTATTAAATCTAATTTTGATTCAACATCTTTTTCTCCTCCATTTTTTATACTTGTTTATGGTATATTTATACCTATAACAATATTTTTCAACAACTATTAATTCCTCTGGCTGTTTTTTTATGAATATGGTGAATTTATATTAGAAATCATTAGAAATCATTGTCACAGATTTAAAAATTTCAAAGTTATGTGAAACTTTTCAAATTTGGTATATTGATGTAATTCCTCACGCTGAATGCGATTTTATAATTCATTTATTTCAGAAAATGTTATTTTTAAATGTAACAGAATTTTATAATTTTTAACCAATCAGAAAACAGGATTTTGAAGCTAGCATTTTCTGTGTGAAAGCTGTCTATTACAAAATGAAAGCAAAAATTAAAACGACGAAGTTCTAAACAAAACGAAGGCAAAAGTTGTAAGAAGTTCTGAAGTTTTAGCAAGTTTTATCTGGAGAAGAAGATCTAAAGTGTTGTTTTGCATTCTTGGCAACTGGAAGTCTATGACAAGACATTGTTATCTACATTAGCATCAGATTAAAACGAGCCAGGCAAAATCTGTGGTTACCAGAATTAATTTTCGTCGATATGGTCAATAATACATGACACTGCAGATATGATTTACAGACAATACTTCCATTGGATTTGTGACAATCTATCAACGCAGAGAATCTTTGCAAAAGTTAGAGATAATTATTTATATTATTTTCTATTTTCTACCCGTATTTACAACGAAAAACTAAATGGGGTCCACGTGAAGCAAAATCAGTTTTATGTTTTCACTATTTGCAATTTTTTTGTTATTATTGTTTTTATTATTATTATTATTACTATTATTATTATTATTATTATTATTATTATTATTTCTTTCATTCTAAACTCATTATTTTCTCATTTACTCCTCTTGCATACGCCTCCTCTTTCTTCTCATTTTCTACTTCCTCAATCTCATCATCTTCCTCATCATCAACAGCATCATCATCATCATCATCCTCATCATCATCATCATCATCATCATCATCATCATCATAATCATCATCATCATCATCATCACCATCACCATCACCTTCACTATCGTCAATATTATAACTAGCATTCTTATCATCATCATCAGTAGCAGCATCGTCATCGTCGTCGTTGTGGTCGTCATCACAATCTACGTCAAACTGATACATGGACATCTTGTTCTTGTTAGTTTCTATTGACTTTTCTACGTCGTTTTTTTATATTATACTATATACTTACATACATCCATATATATATATACACAAACACGCAATTTTCTATTTTTAAACTCAACTCTTTGTCATTCATCCAAAATCTGTTTTCTTAGACAATTCTTTTCCTTTTCTTCTCCGCCATACCAACAAGTTTCTCTTCTCTTTTGGGGAATCCACGCATCCTTCTTTTATGTTTTTAATGTTTAAGTTCGTTTTTGTTTGTTCTATATTTCCTTCTAATTACAGTTTTCTTTCCCTTTTTGTTGAAATCTGATAAATTTTCGCTGACAGCTAAGTTTGATTTTAAAGATTTTTCTGTCTTAAGGAAATTAGCTTTGTAATCACTTTTAACGAAAAACAAAACAAATAAAGAAAAAACAAGAAAACATAGATAAAACAAACAAAAACCACTAATGAACAGAAATAATCAAACAATCGACGGACGATTACATTTTTTTTTATAGTTTTCTGTCATTTAAGCATTATTTCAAAAATTTTCATGTATACGTGTGTATG
>NC_142949.1:13739705-13757205 GCF_046866305.1 Octopus bimaculoides
GCACAAAACCCAACTAAAAAGATCATGACGATTTCGGCACTTTAAGAAAAGGATTGTTCGTTTCGGAGAGCATGCAACTTTATAAATGCTACTAGGGAATGGTGTGATGAGAAGAGGAACATAAAAGATACTGAGACAGTGTGACGTTGAACTGGATGGTTATTTTATGAGAAGACAGAAGAACTAATGTACGAAACTGAACGAAACATACGAAAGATTTGGCAACACAAGACCATTGAATTAATAAAAGACATACGAATAATATTTTGTTCTATAGTTAAGAAAAAACTCGGGACAAGGAAACAAAGATAATATTTCAATGAGTCTTTCGATTCACGTAAAAGGAAACTCGCTGTGGACAAGATAATGCATATATCTAACGATGTGAGAAAAATTAATCTCTTCAAATTTTGACACAAGAACAGCAATTTTTAAGGAAAAGGTTAGTCGATGTCATCGATCCCATTACTTGACTGGTACTTTATTTTATTGATCCCGAAAGGCTGAATGGCACAGTGTATCTCGGTGGTATTTGAACTAAGAAGATGAAAAAATCAGAAGAAATACCGTTGACAGTAGATTACCCGCGGGTTGGCCCTTGGGTGAAGAAAGGTGAAGAGAAAGAGAGAGAGGGGAGGAGGAGGAAAGGAGATCAAGAGAAAGAGAGAGATAAACTGATAAATATACAGTAATCCCTCGACTATCGCGGGTGTTACGTTTCAAAGCACCCCGTGATAGGTGAAAATCCGCGAAGTAGAAACAGTACTGTACTGTATATTTTTTAAATTATTTTTATGATTTGTATATATTTATTTTATTATAAATGCAAAACAGCATCACGGAGGAATCAACGGATGCTTAAATAATAAACCGCGATGGATGAACCGCGATATGGCTAGGGATTATTGTAGTGCATGACAAAGTGACTTTTATCGAATTTAGGTTCAGAAAGAAGTTGGTGTGGGCAGTGGAATTGGAGGAAATCAGAAAAGCATTTTTGAAAAGAATAGAACCAGTCTGAAAGGATGGAGAAATATAAAGAGGTAGATACTGAGAGAGAGAGAGAGAGAGAGAGAGAGAGAGAGAGAGAGAGAGAGAGAGAGAGAGAGAGAAATAAAATATAGGAAAAGGAAAGAGTGGACAAGACAGTCGTTTAAAGATGATAAAAAGGAAATCATTAATGTGAGGGAGAAAATCAGCGGGATGCTTATAATGTATGCTTATATATATATATATAAATATATATATATACATACATATATATACACACACACACACATATATATATATATATATATATATATATATATATATATATATATATATATATATATATATATATATATATATATATATATATACATATATATATATATATTGATATATATATATATGTTGATATATATATATATATATCATGGCTACCGAATAAGTGTCACGTGCTTTTACAGATATATATATAGAGAGAGAGAGAAAGACAAACACACAAAGAAATATATATACGTCTATATAGTATATATATATACATAACACACACACACACAGATATATATATATACATATATGTATGTGTATATTATTCACATGCACACATGTATAAGTATGAATTAATACATGCGCTTCTGGATGCGTTTTCGATCACGTGGTGCATTGAAATTCGATGAAAATTCCTTTTAACCTTTCCTCGAGTCAACTTGCGAAATAATTCATTAGCTGCACTCTTAAACAATCAGATAATTACCGGAAGGCTTGCATTAGTCTGGTTATGTAGGTGGGTTTATAGGTGTGCAGTGTGACAGTGGTGTATATGTGTGTATGTGTGTGTATTAATGTTACAGACACCTACTAAATGTGGATTGTGTTCTATAAATAAAGATATAAAGAGATAAAACGATTCTATATAGATTTCAAATTGTAATGATTTTTTCAAAAAAACTAATCTAAAAATATGATGAAAACGTATAACACAGATTGCAGAACTAGAGCTTATTGTTACTTGCACTTAAATATATAGACATGTGTTGATTCGTGTAGGAACGCATGTACGAACATCGTTATACACACATATACAGTAATACATATTTTATACACAAATACGTGTATGTATATAGATGTGTGTGTACATATACATATGTGTATGTCTGTGTGTGTGTGTGTGTGTGCACGTGCATGTGTATGTATCAAAGTGGTATTTATAACTAGACTACCCGAGACCCGTTGGGTCACCAGAAAACTCAGTTTCCCAGCAACGGAGGTTTGTTTCGTGGTTTTTTTTCTTTTCCGTGTTATTTCGCATGCTTTCAACGAATGTGACACCGAGATCACGTGTAAACGGCTCCTTTCCCCTAGAAGAAAAGATTTGGCTGCTATTTCTTGCACGCCCTGCTACCACGTAACATGTATGTCGGATCCTTTATCGCAAATAGCTGTTACATTGTAGCAGGGCGTGCTAGAAATAGTAGCCAAATCTTTGGAGGTGAGATAACGTTGAATGCGCTCGAAAAAATCCTAGGGAAAAAAACTATTTCACAAAGAGGTTACAAAGTTCATGATATGTATGTATGTAGGTATGCATGTAGGTATGTATGAATGTGTGTGTGTATGTGTGCATGTATGCATGTACGTATGCAGATGTGTACATGCGTATGCATGAATATACGCATCTACGCATGTATGTATGTATGTATGTATGTATGTATGTATTATGTATGCATGTATTTATTTTTGTATGTATGTACGTATGTATATATATATGAGCATTTATGTATGTGTGTGTGCAGACGTATCTGCGTGTGTATATATGTGTATGTATATGTAAACGTATGTCTATGTACTGATATGTGTCTCTGTTCAAGTCGTATATATGACTATTACTCTGTCTAAGGTTGTATATATATATACATTTCCTGTAAAAAAAAACAAAAAACAAATTGTATGTTTTTGTTGTCAAATCAGTCTAATCTAAAGGTTAGAGTTTCTGCCTTTTCAGGATGAAGTTAAATTCGGAACATTTTCACATTATACACCGTTTTGGATATTTATACCCCAAACCCCGAGTATCTCAATAACTACTGCTCCAATTTACGCGAAACTTGTTTCATTCCGTTTCTATTAACATTTCAGGGTAAACTTAATTCATAGTTGTGTCTGGGGAGACTCATTTGCTTTTTGTTGCAAATCAAATCCAAAAACGAAATATTAACTCATAGTATTTTCCCATTATGCGCCAGTTTGCCTGGGTAACATTGCAAGCAAGCAAGATTGAAACTGACTTTTACTGCATTATAGATGTATAAGGTATGGGTTTATCCCTTGGATGAAGTAGAATGAATTTGCTTGGCGTTTCGGACTTTCGTCATTCTTCTCAATGGGAAAAGACAAAGGAGAAACGTAACGAGAGGGAGAAGAAGCTAATTAAAGAAGGCTAGGGCGAAGTATGAAGTGTGTAGATGTCCCTATGCATTTTCCTTGAAATGATTCGTAGATGAGATAAAACTTGATTTTCTCTTCAGAGAGTGATCTCTATCGTGACGTTTCAGAGATCCACACAGAAATAATACTGAGGTTAACGGTATTACCTTTTTCAGCACGACCAATGCCGTTTGAAGTGCCGCAATCAATACTGAGCGGCAGTTCATGGGGTGGTGTGTCGGCATCTCTTTAAGATTTCGTTTGAATAATGCTGTCAGGTATTTACCAACGGATTAACGGCTGAAGGGACGCCGTTAATCCGTTAGTATCAAATTTCTCTCTAAAGATTAAGGAAAGTATAAAGCTACAAACAAAATAAGGGAGGAAATTCCAGAAAGAAGACTGTCTGGAAAGGAAGAATTGAGTGAAATATTTGGTTTGGAACTTAGCAGATGGAGAACTCAATATGGGTGATAAGAGGTGGAGAAACGATCGGGGAGCAACAGTGTGTGCGTGTGTGTGTGTGTATATGTGTGTGTGTGTGTGTGTGTCTTTCGTCTTTTACTCGATTCAGTCATTGGACAGCGGCCCAAGTAGTTGTATTATAACTCTGGAATTTATTCTAGCGATTTCTGTAACTTAGCAAACCGCTAGGTTACGGAGACGGAAACAAACCAACACCGATTGTCAAGTGATGCTGTAAAGACACAGAGGCATAGACACACATAAAGACATGCGCGTGCGTGCACACACACACACATTTACGACGGGCTTCTTTCAGTTTCCGTCTACTAAATCCACTCAGAAGGTTTTGGTCGGCCCGTGGGTACAGTAGAAGACACTTGCCCAAGGGGCCATACAGTGAAACGGAAACCGAAACCATGAGGCTGGAAAACAAGTTCCTTACCACTCAGTCAATACACACACACACACACACACACACACACACACACACACACACACACACACACACACACACACATAATTATGCTTGTGTGTGGTTGCGTGTAAGTGTGTGTGTGTATGAATTTTATGAGTTTTGAAGCTATCAGCTGCAGATCAGCTGCAACATTTTAACTTTGTTAAATAGTTCCACGAAGTGACATTCATTTCAAATATTTTGGTGAGATAAACACTTTTATCTGTGAGTCGCTGTCAGTATTATATTTCAAATGAATGTCATTTGCTGAAATATCTGTTATGATTTAATGCAGTCTCAACTGTTTAATTATATCGTCCATATATAGATCCCCTCGACAGTGTTCTTGCATTTTAATTTCTTTCCAAGATAGTTTAATTGGGAATCAAGGGGTACGTCGATGATTTTATTAATCGTACTTGCTGAGGATTGGACGGACAACCATCAAATATTTCCTTTTCATTTCATCGTTCATGGAACGAATATAAAGAATTAAATCTGACGATGTGATTATTTGTGGAAAGATGATGATGGATGCATAATCGGAAGAGCAGCGAACAAAATGTTTTGTGATATTTTAATTACGCTGCCGTTTCGAATTTACGTCGTGTCCTACTCAGGCGAATAAGATTATTTTCAAACATGAACTGGGATCGATAGAATTGATCCGAAGCTCTCACAAAATGGCTGGTCTTATACGTATGTTAAAAATCTTTACTAGGTGCAAGCATGGCTGTGTGGTAGCTGCATAGCTCCGGTTTCAATCCCATTGCTTCGGGCATTGGTCAAATGTTTTCTACTATATACACTGTCCGCGGACCTCAGCCTTGTAAGCTGATCTGGTAGATGGAAACTGTAAGAAGGTAGTATATATATATATATATATATATATATATATATATATATATATATATATATATATATATATATATATATATATATATATATAGATATATATATATACATATATGTATATACAAGTGTTAAGGAATGGAGAAAATAAGATCCGATTCGGGCTACATATGTTTCATAGCGAGCGGAACCTCGGAAGTGGTAAATATCCAAACGTGATGTATACCGCAGGCTATTCGTTAGGCCAAGAGTATCTTGATTAAATGAAAGTTTACACTGTCGCCAGGAGGTACTTGTTAACGCATGGAAGTATCGATCAGAACATAATGTAAACTTTCATTTAATCAAGTTACCCTTGGTGAGACGAGTATCCAGCGCTATACATCTCACTTGGATATTTACCACTTCGGAGGTTCCGCTCGCTGTGAAACATACCTAGGTCGGATCTTATCTACTCCATTCCTTAACTCTTGTATACTTATTCGCATACCCGGCAACCCTGGACGCCTACCGTGAAATATATATAAAATGAACTTTTTTCGGTTCAACGTACTTCGATAAGAAAAAAATCCACAACCTTCCGTCTCAATAAACCACTATTGTTCCTGAAAGGTCTTCCTATACCTCGATCGTGGGATCTTATATATACATATATACATACATGCATGTGTGTGTGTGTGTGTGTGTGTGTGTGTGTGTGTGTGTGTGTGTGTGTATGCGTGTGTGCGAGTGTGTGTATGTATGTATCTATGCATGTATGTGTGTCCTTGTATGTGTCTATTTATGTCTTTGGGTTTGGGTTTGTTCACAACACCGCTAGACAATAGATGTTAGTTTGTTTACATCGTTGTAACTTAGCAGTTCGGCAAAAGAATTCGATTGGATAAATACCAGACATAAAAACATAAGTACTGGATCGATTTGCATGATCAGAGGAGCATCGAACAAAATATTTAGTGATATTTAATTACGCTGCCATTTCTACTTTACATTATCCCCTACTCAGGTGAATAAAATAATTTTCAAGTAAGAAGTCGGATCGATAAAATCGATCATTAGTCTTCACAAAATGTCTGTTCTTCTATCTACGTCAAAAATCATTATTAGTGACAAAATAAGGCGGTGAGCTGGCAGAATCGTTAGCACACTCGACAAAATGCTTAGCGATATTTCGCCCGTCACTATATTCGAAGTTCAAATCCTACTCAGTTCAAATCCCACTTTTCCTTTCATCATTTCAGGGTCGATGAAATAGGTACAAGTTGAGTTCTGGGATGGATGTAATCAACTCTCCCGTTCTCCGCAAATTTTCAACCCTTGTGTCTTGAGTAGAAAGAGTTCTTAATGAAAAGGGAATTATGGTATTCAGTTAAAACTTTTATTCTATCGGTCTCTTTTCCAGTTCTTTTAACTAGTGGAGACGTAAACAAACCGACACCAGTAGTCAAGGGGCGGCGGTCACAAATACACACATACATACACAGATACACGCACATACACGCACACACACACACACACACACACACACACACACACACACACACACATATATATATATATATATATATATATATATATATATATATATAACCTCGTGGGCATCGGTACCATTTTCCTCTTTCTCCGTTCTTCCATTCTCCGAACTTTCTATCTTTCCGACGAAGGGCTACGCCCGAAACGTCATACACTCTCTCTTTCCTTTCCTGAGCGTCCAATAATACTATCCATATCACGTCCTCACTTTGTTGTTTTTTTGTTTGTTTGTTATTGTTTTTTTGAACTATATATATATATATATATATATATATATATATATATATATATATATATATATATACATATATATATATATATATATATATATATATATATATACACATACACACATACACACATATGCACATCATACACCCCCCCCCCCCACACACACACCACAGATTTCTATACGGTATTGGTCGATTTGGGTCTACAGCAGAAGACTCTTAGCCAAAGGGCGGTGCAGTGGGGCTGAACCCGAGACCGACAGGTTGCAAAGCGAGTTTCTTTAAATCACAGCAATCCCTTTAAACCTATCAACGCACATCTTTCAAATGCGAAATTGAATTGTAAGAAATTGAAACAATTTCATCGTTGTCTTGTTTGTCTTTATTTCCAATCAAAACGTTTCTCATCGACTGGGGATCGGTAAACCAACGGGAATCCAATATTGTAAGTAACGGAATTCGCATCCATATCATGGTACATTCGTTTATAGTGCTATGTTGTAACTACATAAAGTTATAAATTCTAAGGTGTGTCAGTTGAGAATTAAGTACCATTACCAAACTTCTTGCAATGGTTCCTTTCTTCCAAGTTACAGCAGTAAATAATTGATATATCTGTTATGTAAGGCGGCGAACTGGCAGAAATGTTAGCACGCCGGCCGAAATGCTTAGCGGTATTTCGTCTGTCTTTACGTTCTGAGTTCAAATTCTGCTGAGGTCAACTTTGCCTTTCATCCTTTCGGGGTCGATAAAATAAGTACCAGTTGTGTAGTGGGGGACAATCTAATCGAGTGCCCCCCCCCTTCCTCAAAATTTCGGGCCTTGTGCTTACAGTAGAAAAGAATATATCTATAATGAGTGATTAATAAATATATGATAAAAGGCGGCGAGCTGCTTAGCGGCATTTTGTCAGTTCACGTTCTGAGTTCAAATTCTACCGAGGTCGATTTTTGCCTTTCATTCTTTTTTTGGGGGGTGGGGTCAATAAAGTATAAGTACCATTTGAGTACTGGGGGATCAATGTAATCGACTTACCCTCTCCCCCGAAATTACTGTCCTTGTGCCAAAATTTGAAATCAATATACATTCAATCAATCTATGTATAATTGTTTTTTTTTTCATCTTTTATTCTTTGTTTGTTGCAGTCATTCGATTACAGCCATGCTACGGCAGCGCCTTGGAGTGTTTTAGTTGAACAAATGGACTAAACATTTTAAGGCGGTGCTGTAGCATGGCCGTAATCTAATGGCAGAAACAAGTAAAAGCTAAACGATATGAATATCTTGCACTCGTTTAGCCTTGATTTTAAATAATCGGTCCCATAACTGGGAGCGACCCATAGATGTAACCTTGTCCTAATGTACCTTGTTCCGGTTGAGGGCCATATCACCTACATAAAGCTTAGCCGTCACTCCCAAGCGAATATGACTTGGTTGGAAGTATCATGCTTGGGTTAATTGTTTTAGATGTCGATGGAGTCCCAAGCAGACATAGACACATTCGCTCTCACATCTGTCGTCGATCCAACGGAACATGGTAAAAGCGGAAGCAGTATGGAGGGATGAAGTATTGCACAACAACTGGATAGAATGGAATAACATCTGGTTCTTATTTTCTCGGTTTCTATAGCTGAATCTCTAAGTTACGGGATGTCGTAAAACAAACCAACACCGGTTGTCAAGCCTTTGAAGGCATTGGTTGGCCCGGAGCTATAAGACAAAACACTTGCCTATGGTGCCACAGTGGTACCGAACTTGAAACCACGCTCATAAAGGGCTGCAGTTCTGACACAGCTAACTGTACTGAGATAATTCAGCGTTAACTATCGAAGTAACAATCACAAGATAGCTTTTCTTCAAGCTCTTCATTTATCTTCTCACTAATACACTGGGTGGGGGGTAGATTTAGCTATCTATATCACCTACCATAGACACACTACAAAACTATGTCTAGGGGAAATCTCATTAAACAGATCATGTTATTTCATAAAGTTATTTCTTAAAGCTTAGCACATTAGCGCAAAAATTTTGCGATTATTTTTAACAAGATAGTCTATAGTCTATAATATTCTATATTAATACATTTTTGTAATAAATCCAATAAGATTATAGTCACGACTGTGACTGTAGTAGGCTGGGAAAATATCATTGATGCTGTTATTATCAACACTTTTTTTAATATTAGTTGGTGATTATCAGAGTTAATGACAGCAGCAAATCACACGAAATGAAAGTACATAACAAATAAATAGTGTTAGGTTAAACATAAGCTTCTTAGGCGCCATAATCTATTCTAAGTAGTATTGGCTGTTTGTATACCAGGCGTGGCTGTGTGGTAGAAAGTTTACTTCCCAACCACATATTTACGAGTTCAATCCCATTGCGTCTATTTTCGGCATGTATCTTCCGTGATACTCAAGGGCCGACAAAAAGCCTTGTGAGTGAATTTGTTAGGCGGAAACTGAAATTAGACCGTCGCCTCTGTGTGTTTGTAATATTTGTTAATTTTGGGCTACATGTAGTGTCAAAAGTTACAGACGCTGAGATAAAATTCAGTCGTTTTGTTTTCAAATCGATTGTAATTGTTTCCCAATGGTTCGGAGCGGGAAAATTTATTGGCTGTCATCTTATTTTACATAAGTATGGAATAGGTCCCTATCTTTCCCATCAACGAAAGGGTTGCAAAAGAAATAACGGCCCGAGGAGAACGCTAATCTACAGCAAGTAAATTTCAACAAGAAAAGCCTCTGTAGTGTTAACAATTCTTGGGGACTAAAGTAACTTCTGTCCGTGAAGAGAAGGATAAAAACCGGGGTGCGGCCCTGGCTACTCGTATATGTGCCTGGAGAGATTCTCAGTGATTGTGTAGTCCAACAACTGGGGCAATTTTCAGGGTTCTAATTAAAGGGTGTGTAATGCGTTAGTGTTTTCTTGTTATAAGTCGTATTTGTTAGTTTCTTGCTTTTGTAGTCAGTATGTTACGAGTGGCTAATTACTGGCTGGAGAATGTTCGGGTGGAGGATAATGTCATCTGTGTATGAGTGGACGTTGTTATACATGACGGCAAGTAAGTTTTTGATGCATAGAAGGAAGTGAGTGTAGGAATAAACCGAACTCTGGGACTACCTAGAATTGAAAGAATGAGGGAAAATAAGAGCTCAGTCAATTCACAACATGATAGTGCGAACTGATAAAATTTAAGTATCCAAGAGGTAAAAGACAGATAAGGGCACATGGTTGGATAATTTACACAGGATATTCGCATGCCAGACACAGTCGACTATCTTCTAGACATTGAGAGCGACAACATTACTTTCACCAAATTTCTCCGGTGCAAGATTCTTCTGGTCGGTGAAATAAGACACTAAGTTACCAGTGAATCTGACTTTTTGGCAATCGTATTAGTGGTCATTATGGAGAGAGATTCAAGGCATAGGGGGACGTTTTTGTTACTGGTTGACTCCTTTATTTCAGAGATATTAGAAATGAATACGATAAAGGTCAACTATAATCTTCATCGTATCCGGTTCGGTGAAATAATAGATCAGTCACATAGCGGGGTGCATGTAACTGGCTGTTGCCCTCACATAAAATTTCAGTTCTTAACTGTTGGCGTGTCAAACAAACTGCTTTCAGTAGCGTAGTAGTAACGTTTCAGTAGTGTAATGATAAGTACCGAAACCGTGGACGGGTGATCACTCGGTTCGTCCGTCGATGAATAGCGCGGCTATCCGCGTGAACTGATGCAAATTGCAGGACTCACTGAACATCGACACCTGGAACACACATTGCGGCCCCGGGATGCTGTCGTCCCGGGGCTCCGTACGGTCGAGAGACGGCCAGGACACGAAAACGCCGTCTGTCGCTCCGTTGCAGGAAAGGGTGCTGGGCA
Organism: Octopus bimaculoides; assembly: GCF_046866305.1. Lineage (NCBI taxonomy): Eukaryota > Metazoa > Mollusca > Cephalopoda > Octopoda > Octopodidae > Octopus > Octopus bimaculoides. The sequence goes on from NC_142949.1 coordinate 13,750,542, forward strand.
GCGATGCCGTAGGAAGCTCGGCGCCCGCCCGACGAGCGCGCCGCTCAGTCGTCCGTCCCCCGCCATACCTGACTGTCAAAGCTGCACAACGCTGCCTGGGTCAACTTCCCCTTTCTTCCTTTCAGAGTCAATAAAATAAAGTACCAGCCAAGTAATTGGGTCGATGGCATCGACTAATACCTTTCCCTTACAATTCCTGGCCTTGCGCTTTCATTAGAAAACATTGAAGTGCAACAGAGTGACAATATCGTTAGAGCACTCGACAAAATGACTTGTGTTATTTGTTCCATCTTTTTACAATCTGAGTAAGTAGTTGGATCAATAGTATCAGCTAATACTGTTCACTAATTTCAGCATTTCTGCCAATTGTTTAGAGACGTCTTTTTATGTTTTCGCGTTCAAATCTCAACGAGGTCAACAAAAAGAAAACAATCAGTGAAAGTCGATTTTAGAGACTACACTTCTCCCCGACTGTTTTAGACTTCTGACTCTTGTCAGAAAGTCCAATTATATCATGATTTACATACACGCATATATCTATGAAAGAAGAAAACGGTGAAATCTTCTTAGTCTAAACTGACCAGTAAAAGAGAACTGAATCCTAAACTTATGCACTCCCTACCCAATTTTATGTTAAATTCGTCCACCAACACAGATCACCTTTAGTTATTAAAAACAGTATAGCGTGATAATATCCCTTTCAACCGACATAAATATCATGAACGGTGACTTCATTTTAAAGATTGATCTAGCTTTACCAGCGGTAGACATTTGCAAATAAGAGATGGCGGACAATTTCTACTTCAGAGTTTCGAAAGTTCGAAGGTGTTGGTGGTTGAGGTCAACGCTTATTATTATCTCTCTCTTTCTTTCTCTCCCTCACACTTTCTCTCTCTATCACTCTCCCTCTGTCTCTGACTCTGTCTCTCTCACCCCATCACTGTCGCTCTTTCTCTCTCTCTCTCTCTCTCTCTCTCTCTCTCTCTCTCTCTCTCTCTCTCTCTCCTCTATCTATCTATCTATCTATCTATCTATCTATCTATCTATCTATCTATCTATCTATCTATCTATCTCTCCCTCTCTCTCTGTCATTGTCTCTTACCCCCTCTCTCTCTGTTATTATTTACCGCATTGGAGCATTTATATACATCTTGCGTGCTAGCAAAGCTACCATATTGGATTGTTGTTGATATTGTTCTTTTTACGTTCCTCAGCAGTGAATTATAATCATTATTTTGGTTTATTTATGATTTTTGGTGTTTACGTGCATACATGTAATGTGCGCGCACACACACGGAAACACACACACACACACACACACACACAAACACACTCGAACATACACACACATTCATATACAAACATATACATACATATATAAGTATGTATAAATTATTTTTGTGTATTTATGATTGTATGTATGTATGTATGTATACGCATATATATATATATATATATATATATATATATATATATATATATATATATATATATATATATATATATATATATATCTTAAGCGGTAATAGTCTAAACCTTGCTCTATTTAGAAGGTTTCCCTCTCGCAATCCGAATAATACCTAACATTTTCGATTAGCAGAATTTCATGACATGTCATTCTCTCCCTTTCATTACCACTCTTCTGTTTTCTCTCTTTCGACTCCCACGCCCTTCAACACTGCTTATTAACTCCACGTATTGTGATTTCAGGGCTACAGCAGCTTGGACCCAAATTTTTACTTTCACTGTACGTTACCAGTCACAAGCTAAATGCGTCTATCTGGTGGTCGGAATGTCACTTTTCCTTCTGCGATCGAATATATTCCAACCAATCTGTTCTTTAAGCTCCTCCCTGATCAGCAAACGGGTTTAGCCAATACGATCAGGCATGACTCTACACATGTCTACTATGCTAAGATATTCACACAGACGAAGTTTCATAAAGTGCACGGTGGTGTCGAAACCCCATCTCCCCTAAAACCCCACCTCATCGTTAAAGTGCACCGAAGTATAACACATTTATAATCTATGCTTCGATTACTTCGATTATTGTATATATTTCTTGTCTCTTTATTTTTCACCGGCAGAATGGGTATCCCATAATGCCGAAGCTATGTATTGCGATATGTTCTCTGAGTATTGGAAGCCACACGCCTACGTTTTGGGTTCGTTACATATATATATATATATATATATATATATATATATATATATATATATATATATATATATATATATACATATATATACATATATATATACACACACACACAAACACACACGCACACACACACACACACACATACACACACACACACAAATATATATATATATATATATATATATATATATATATATATATATATATACATATACATATATATATACTTAGGGTGTGGTAGATGAGTTCAGCAAAAATTTCGATTCAGGTGAATATGGTACTTAAGTTTAGGCACCAGGATTTAGTACGGTATTATCCATTCAATTTCAAAGTAAGGTGATTGAAATCAAAATGAGCAGCAAGGATATTAAGAGGTAAAGCAGTACGATCGTTTCATGCAACTCCATTTAATTGAACAATGTAATCGTTACATCAATTTAAAATGCAGAGCAATATTCAGCTGCACAAAGACAAAGAATTTAATTAAATTAGAACAGATGGACACATTAATATAATTATACCTAAAATCTCCCTGAGATTAGGGAGACAGACAGAGAACATCTTGCTTTAGCCACACCATGGAAGCTAATAAATAAAATGTCAAAGCTAATAAATAAAATGTCAAAGCTAATAAATAAAATGTCAAAGCTAATAAATAAAATGTCAAAGAAGACTCTGCCTGTCACTGATTTTATTTGTTTTTTTAGTTTAGATTTATAGACTATCATATCAAACCTTGTATATCTAAAGCTTAAGAGAATAAAGGCATTATCTATTAGGGGTAGGGGTGATAGGGCAGACAGAAATCATGGTAGGTATAGTCATAAACTCATGAGGTTTGGTAAAAGAAAACTTAAAATAACTAAGGGGTCACCCACTAGCAGACCATTGATAATGAAACAGGGGAAGTCTTATCATGTAGTACTATAGTTAAAAGTTTTAAACCAATGCTGCTATATTGTATAGAAACAAAATCTATAGCTATTCATAGGGTTATTAATAAGAATATATTAACAAAAGGATACAAATTTATGGATACTTTTGAGTATATACCAATCTTTTACCACAATAGAGGGAGAAAAAGAAAATTATTCAGAAATAGTTTAATATTTATATATACTGTACACTTAAAAACTAACTCATCATATGGTATCTATGAATATTGATTAATAGGTATATACTGATATCAATAAAGGAGTATTGAGGTAAAAAACATTCTAATTATATATTAATAAAATTATATTCTAAGGAGTTATTTTTATATATGCAGTAAATATATTAGTATAGTTTTATATATGCTAAGTATGAATTAATAGAGATGCAAAGATTTGCATTATTTATTTATGAATAAATAAAGGCTAGTTATTAATTAATCAATTAGGGCAAAATACCATAGAAATAAAATAGCTAAATTACCAATGCTATTCTCTAATTCCTAATTCTCTAATTACCAACATTCTCTAATTCCTTATGTACTTTTATTTGTAAACCCGGTTGTCAATATAACATGGTTTGTCATAAACACCTGTACATTGTGACGTTTTGTCACTTTAGTTATGAATTAAGTTAATGAATTCAACAGGATACACTGTCTGCAAGTCGTTGGGTTCAGCATATTATCCTCCATTTTCTAATTGACATATATATATATATATATATATATATATATATATATATATATATATATATATATATATATACATATATGTATGTATACATATATAATTACACACACACACGCACACACGCGTATATATATACGTAGGAGGGCGCATGGCCTAGTGGTAAATATTGCTGCACTCGCGATCGCGATATTGTGGTTTCAATTCCTAGACCGAGTGGTGCGTTGTGTTACTGGGAAAACACTTCATCTCACTTCTGCGTTCATTTCGACACCTGCCGTGTAGTACACCGTACACATGTTCAAGCAACGCTGATTTGATGGAGGGGCAGATGAGCTAATGAGCGGCACATACATTTGATCCCTATAAACAAATCATTTGTGCAGGTCGTTCGGCAAAAGGTGAAAGTTCTTATGTTGTCTTCGACAAGAGAATCCATCATGTATGTGTGTGTATGCGTGTGTGTGTGCGTGTGTGTGTGTGTGTGTGTGTGTGTGTGCGTGCGTGTGTGTGTGTGTATGTGTGTGTGTGTGTGTGTGTGTGTGTGTGTGTGTGTGTACGAAGTTTAATCAATAGTTATCCGGACTGTTGCCATAGTAACAAAGCTAAAGCACGCTGAGTGAAGCCGCTTGGAAAAGATTGACAATAAACTCTGCTGTGCATGCGCACTTAATTTTAACTTCTAGATCACTTCCGTTGTTTACAGCAGTGCTTAGAAGGACGGTGTGTAGCGTGTGATTGTTGCATTGACCATGACAGAGAAAGTTGTCATGACGATACCTGCTCAGAGGCTAGCGCAAAGTTGCAGAAAGTGTATGGAGCGGAATGTATGAGCCGCACACAAGTATACGAGTGGTTCAGACATTTCCAAGATGGCCGAAGAATGTCGATATTGACGAACGTTCTGGGAAACCAAGAACCAGCAGAACTGAGAAAAACATCGCAGATGTGCGTGCTGTTTTGAGGTTAAATCGTCGAATCATCATCCGTGAGTTATCAGAGGATGTGCAGATTAGTTACGATTCAGTTCAGTCCATTATCACTGAAGATTTGGGTATGAGACGCGTGTCTGCCAAGTTTGTGCCAAAACTGCTTTCAGCTGACCAAAAAAGATCCTTGGGTTTCAGTTGCACAAGATTTCATATTGTCTGAAAACCTTGCGTGGGCCTCTGAGCTGGTATGGTCAAGCTTTTGGTAAAATTTGAAGAAGATTCTCCATTCAACTTTCTGTTATAGTCAATGCGATGATCTCACGCTGCACACCTTCCTTCCAAGCACTGCTGTAAAACAGTGGAAGTGAGCTACAACGTTAAAGCATTATGTATTCACAGCAGAGATCAAGGTCAATCTTTGCCAAGCGGCTTTACTCTGTGTGCGTGTGTAAGGTAGAAAATATTTTAGTGGGGAAACACACGGGGTGGATATAAATAGAGAAAGAGAGAAGATGAAAAATCATAGATTTGTTTTACAGGATTTAAGAGTATATTAGAGCCATGATAATCAAGACATACTTTTGTACAAAATAAGGTTTTGTTTTTTCAACATAATTGAAGTAAGGATCATTGCTGATCAATCTGAGAGTTGAAAGAGATAAATTGCTAGGGGATGGAATATTGCTAGGGGAGATAATTGTTCAATCATTTATTTTGCAGTAAAGGGGACGTAAATCTGTAATTTTACTTTTTTTTAACATTAAGAAAAGCCAAACACAACAACACGTCTACTCTCAAAGCACTACCTTATATGTTCACATACAACCCCAGAAACAAAGCATTCAATATTATCGTCCAAAATGTTCCAATACTCCATAGGGACCCCGAAATTGAAAGAGATTCAACGTAACTATAAAATCCTTAAGAGCAGCAAACAGTTTAAGACATTGAAAAAAATTCCCACCAATGTCAAACTATTCTCTAGAAGAACAGGCGCACAAGTGTCGTAAAGTGTGGTCGCCCTAATTGTGGAACATGTCCCAATCTGTTGAAAGGATGGGAATTCCATTTCAGACAAGGACAAATATTCAAAATCAAATCTAACTTCACTTGTGCCTCCCAAAACCTCATTTACGTAAAGATGCTCGGGCTGCCATCGAAATTATATTGGCTCAACAGGAACCTCGATCCGAAAGAGATGTACAGTCCACAGACAATAAATTTCCTCCCCAAAATATCGCCAAATATACCTCAGTCAACACATTGACGAATGTGCAGAACGATGACACCCACAATTCGAAATTTACCCATTTTATCAACTTGCCTTAGGACCTCAACACAAGTAAGACTGAAGAAAGAAACCTCATTTATCCCAAAATATAAACCAGAATTGAATATGAACCCATATTAAAATTAAAGGACTTATTCCATCTAATGGAAGGTGTAAACCAGAATAAAGAAGAGAATACAAAAACAAAAAATGAAAATTAGATTTAACTCCCCTTTAGTACAAATTAAATGAGTGAACAATTATCTCCCCTAGCAATATTTTTTCCCCTAACAATTTATCTCTTTCGACTCTCAGTTTGATGAGCAATGCGAAACCGGTCCTTCAATTATGTTCAAAAGAACAAAACATTATTTGTTACAAAATTGTATATCTTTATTATCATCGTTCTGATATACGCTTAAATCCCGTAAAACAAATCTGCTGTGTTTTTTCATCTTTTCTCTTCCCCCCCGCTCTCTCTCTCTCTCTCTCTCTCTCTCTCTATATATATATATATATATATATATATATATATATATATATATATGTATATATATATATGGCTGATAGTTATATGGCTGATAGTTAGCAAGGTGAGACACACATAAGAAAGAAGGAAACAAAGGACCACTGATGAGGTCACAGAAGTGTGACGAAAGAACTCTGGCCGAAATAAGAT
>NC_142949.1:13759705-13824705 GCF_046866305.1 Octopus bimaculoides
CTCTCTGTCTCTGAATGTATCTGTCATTACAGTATCGAAATGGTGTACATATACATCTATATGTATACATATACATCTCTCTCTCTCTCTCTCTCTCTCTCTCTCTCTCTTTCTCTCTCTCTCTTTCTCTCTCTCTCTTTCTCTCTCTCTCTTTCTCTCTCTCTTTCTCTCTTTCTCTCTCTCTGTCTCTGAAAGTATCTGTCATTACAGTATCGAAATGGTGTACATATACATGTATATGTATACATATACATCTCTCTCTCTCTCTCTCTTTCTGTCTCTCTCTTTCTCTCTTTCTCTCTCTGTGAAAGTATCTGTCACTACAGTATCGAAATGTGATTGTTTCAGTTAGTGGAATAGTTTGATTTTTAAAGTGAAAGTATTTGACATGAGTGTTTTTGTCTCACTTTTGACACGTAATACTTAAATAGTGGAGGAGATATTATGTTGCCGTGGGCTCGAACTCCGCAAGAAGTTAATATTTTTTTTGTGACTAAAACACAACTGGAACCCTAAGTAAGGCATGTGTAAAATTTGAATGAAATTGTTTGCGTAGTTCTCGAGTTTTAGGGATTCACACAGACAGACAGACAGACAGACAGAGAGACAGACCGACAGAGAGACAGACAGACAGACAGACACATATTCTCATTTTTATATATATATATATATATATATATATCGCGTTAGGTTGGGTGCGCTTTTCCATAACACACCACCCGCACCCAACGAGGACTGCTTCACTGACCTGGGCCGACGACCATCCCAGTGGACCCCTGCTCCTGGCCAGTTCCAGGCAGTTGATCTTTTCGCGGGCGCCTGCCAACGCGCTGTGGGCCGGTTTAACTTTTCCAGGCGTCCATCTCGACTCAACATCTCCCCAGCCGAACTCTCGGCCCTTCGATCCCTCCGACGCCGCACGGACATCATCATAAAACCGGCTGATAAGGGTGGAGCCGTGGTAGTATGGCGCGCGGACCTCTACGAGGCCGAAGCTCTCCGTCAACTTCGAGATACCTCATTCTACCGCCCTCTGCCCTCCGACCCCACGCCCAGCTACCAACAGACTGTGTCCTCCACTATCCATGACCTCATCCTCTCCTCCCGTCTCCCCGCCACCGCCTCCAACCTTATTGTTCGCACCCCACGCACCCCCACCATTTACTTCCTCCCCAAGATCCATAGACCGAACAACCCTGGCCGCCCCATCGTCTCCGCCTGCAACTGCCCCACCGAGCTTATCTCAAAATACCTAGACCGTGTCCTCGCCCCCCCTAGTGGCTTCTCTCCCTTCCCACATTCATGACACTAACCACGCGCTTCGTCTATTCAACTCTTTCTCTTTCCCTCCCGGCCCTTCTAAGCTTCTCTTCACTCTAGACATCCAGAGCCTCTATACAGTGATCCCCCACGACGAGGGGCTGCGTGCCCTGAAGTTTTTTCTAGACCAACGCCCCAACCCACAACCCGACACCTCCACACTCATTCGTCTGGCCGAACTTGTCCTATCTCTCAACTGCTTCTCGTTCGCGGGAGATATCTACCAGTAGTATTCGGGAGTGGCCATGGGGACGAGAATGGGCCCCAACTACGCGAACCTCTTCGTTGGTTATGTTGAGGCCCAAATATTCTCCAGTTTCACTGGTCCCACTCCCGAACTATACGGTCGGTATATCGACGACTGTATCGGTGCCACCTCACTCTCCCGCGAACATCTTGACTCGTTCCTCTCTTTCGTTCAGTCTTTCCATCCTGCCCTCCACTTCTCCTGTACTGTCTCTGACACCTCTGTCCCCTTTCTCGACATTTCGGTCAGCATCCTCCACTCCGCCCTTAGCACCTCCATCCACTACAAACACACAGACTCACACTCCTATCTCAACTTCTCCTCCGTCCCACCCTAGACACACAAAACTTTCTATCCCCTATTCCCAATTCCTCCGTCTACGCAGACTTTGTGGCGACAGCCATGACTTTGAGACTCAGTCTCAACTCATGGCTCACCACTTTAGCCTGCGTGGATATCCACCCACCACCATCCACACCGCCCTTGCCAGAGCACGTTCTGTTGACCGTGCATCTGCTCTCTCCCCCCGAACCCGCCCTGCCGTTTCCCGCCTCCCTTTTCCCCTTACCTACCATCCCACCACCCTACCCCTCCAACGCTCCATTCTCCGAGCTTTTCGGCGCCTCCAGTCCGACCCCTCCACCTCCCACATCTTCCCTAATCGACCCCTCCCCTCCTTCAAACGAGCCCACAACCTACGGGACCTCTTGGTCCACAGCTTCTTCCCCAACCCAACCTCCCAACCTGGCTCGTTCCCCTGCTCCCGCCCACGCTGCCGCACTTGCCCTTACCTCTCCAACACCACCCTCCTCACCAGCACCCATCACCGACCCTATCGCATCACCGACTCCTTCACCTGCACGTCTACCAACATCATATATTGCCTCTCCTGCTCTCTCTGCCAATCCCTGTACATCGGACAAACGGGGCGCCGCCTGGCCGACCGATTCGCGGAACACCTCCGAGATATCAACGTCGGCAATGACACCCCGGTGTCACGCCACTTCCGTTCTGCCGGCCACTCCTTGCGGCAACACCTGTCTGTGTTTGGATTGTCCATGCACAGGGGCCATCCGGACTCCCGTTTGCGCCGTGAACAGGGATTAATCTTCTATCTTCGCTCCTTTGCGCCACATGGGCTCAACTCCCCTCCACTCTTCATCTAACCCCCTCCTCCTGTCTCTCTCCCCCACCCTCCCTCCTACCACCCATCTCTCCCCTCCCCCACCTCCTGCTCCGATTCCTACTTCTTTGTACGTCTCTTCACCTCTCTTCCTACTTCTCTCCACTCCCACTTCTCTTCACCCCTACTCTTTCTCTCCTCTCTCTTACTCTCTCTCACTCTCTTCTCTCGTACCCCCCCTCTCTCACTCTTACTCTCTACACTCTTACTCTCTACACTCTTACTCTCCTACTCTCTACACTCTTACTCTCTTACTCTCTCACCCTTACTCTCTCACTCTCTTCCCCTCTCTCTCACTCTCTTCCCCTCTCTCTCACTCTCTTCCCCTCTCTCTCACTCTCTTCCCCTCTCTCTCACTCTCTTCCCCTCTCTCTCACTCTCTTCCCCTCTCTCTCACTCTCTTCCCCTCTCTCTCACTCTCTTTGTCTTCCTCCCTTTCTCCCCCCATACCCCTCTTCCCTCTCTCTCACTCTCTTTCTCTTCCTCTCTTTCTCTTCCTCTCTTTCTCTTCCCCTCTTTCTCCCCCATACCCACCTTCCCCTCTTTCTCTCCCCCCATACCCACCTTCCCTCTCTTATACCCACCCTCTCTCTTCTCTTCCTCTCCCCTCCCATACCCATCTTCCCCCTCTCTTACATCCACCTTCCCCTTCTCCCTCCTCGTCAACACCCTCTCATAAGCTCATCCCACCACACCCCAACACACTCCTACTCTACCTTCCCACTCCACCCCATCCAATTCCTTACACCCACCACCCACCCCTACCCACAGACCCCTACCTCTACCCCACCCTAAGCCTAACCCACACTCCACCTATGCCTTCCCCACCTCCCAACACCCTCACATCACACCACACCAATACCCTCGCATCACACCACGCACACCACACCAATACCCTCGCATCACACCACGCACACACTACAACTGACCAACTACTAACTCCCTTTCTCCCTTTCTCCCTTCCCCATTTTCACACTACATACGTCAAGATCACCAGCATTCTACCTCCCACACACAGCCCCTCGTTCCCGATCACCGTTTGTTATCTCCCCCTTTCTTAGCTCTCCTGAAATAAGAATTTCTAACTTCCGGTCAGTCATTGTTATGATCGGCCATTATTATGATTGACCGTTGACTGAACACTATTCAATTTTTTTTCTCCGTGTTTTTCTCCTTGTCTCCGTATTCTTTCTGTTGAAGAGCGTAGCTCGAAACGTCAAAGACTTTCCGTATTCCCGAGCGTCATACTAATATATACTTTTGTTATTTACACCACCTGTCCTCGTCTGTTGTTATTTTTTGTATATTCTCCCATATATATATATATATATGTATATGTATATATATATATATATATGTATATATATACATACATATATATATATATATATATATATATATATATATATATATATATATATATATATATATATATATATATATATATATATATATATATCCATAGCTATATGCTTGCATATGGTCATACATATATACGTAGGTACAAACATTCCTGCATACCTACCCACCTGTCCACCTACCTACCTACCCACCTACTTACGTACCTACGTACCTACCGACTTACCTACCTACCTGCCTACATACATACATACATACATACATACATACATACATGCATACATACATACATTCATACTAACATAGATACATATCAGAATCTAATGCGATATATTTGACGCTTTAATGTCGTATCACCCAACAAACGGAAACAAAAAACAACAACAAAATGTTTAAGTAAGATACCGGAATATACACTGATATTAATTTTAAAAAATGATGGAGAAGTAGTACGAATCGTTTAGTAATGGCCTCGGTTGTTTATGCGACTCGTTGTTTTGGTTGTGTTTGTGCAGTTTCACTAAATGCTCCAACGCGTTCTGTTATTTCTATCCGCCTTCCGCATCAGATGGAGTACAAACATTATCGTAATAAGCATAAACGCGTTTTGCTTATTACTAAATGGCGTTTATATACGCATACATGTACAGATTCTCTTATAAGTATGTATCGATTGCTTTATATGTGCGCGTATGTGTATATACATGCATATCCATGTGTGTGCATCTATGTATACGTTTATGCGTATATATGTGTATATGTATGCATATATATATATATATATATATATATATATATATATATATATATATATATATATATATATATATCTGTGCGTGTGTATTAGTATATATATATATATATATATATATATATATATATATATATATATATATATATATATACAAATATTTGTGTGTTTATATATATGTAATATACGTGTGTGTGTGTTTGTAAAATATGCGTTCGCATATGTAAATATGTATACATATATATGCATATATATATATATATATATATATATATGTATGTATGTATGTACGTATGTACATGTGTATATATACATATATATATATATATATAAATATGCATATATATATATATATATATATATATATATATATATATATATACACACATATATATACATATTATATATATATAAATATGCATATATATATATATATATATATATATATATATATATATATATATATATATATATATATATATATATACATACATATATACATACGGATGATATAGATACATATATATGTGTGTGTTTGTGTATACCGAAAAGATATGTTATTCTCTGCCGGGTATTTATGTCGATCGTGTTGCAAATAAAGAAATCATTATTTCCATTATCAGTATGACAGTTGTTGTTGCTGTTGTTGTTGTTAATAATGGCGATGTTGATGATGCTGTCATTAGCAATATCATTATTGTTATTTTCAGTATTATCATCATCATTAATCTGCTCATACTATTATTAAGAACTTCCTATTGCTTATTACATATTTTCCTCTTTGTATATTCTTTTTCGTGAAGAAGAAACTTCTTTTCTCCTATTACATCTTTCCCGCTTACTCTTTTCTATTCTCTCTCTACTTTTCTCTCTCTCTCCCCCTCTCTCTTTCTCTGTCTATCTCCTCCTCTCACTTGTTCATTGTATCCTAAAAGTAAAATGAAAAACGAACTAATGAGTACCTAAAAAAAAAAAACAGTAAAATCCTGCAACAGTAGCTAAAACAGCAAAGAACATGAAGACAGCTACGTCAAGAACCAATCAAGGAAAATGTGTTGTCGTTCCATTAGATATTTCCAAATTCTGCTTTTCATTTTATCTTCTGTCTTAATGTTTTAGGGGGGAAAAGAAAGAAAAGTAAAACATCTGAAAGATTTTATCATCGATCTGGACGATTTTGCTAGTCAATACAAGCCAACATATCCGCGAAAGAGAGGAAAGATATTTCTCCCATGTTGATTACGTAAACAAGACAACAAATATCTCGCCGCCATTTTTGGTGAGAGGGGGTTCATTTTTTTTATCTTAGTCTTAACTACCCCAGAAAACCACTGATCGGTTCCAACCTAGAAATGGTAGGACAAGATATATAGAGAGAAAGAGAGAGAGATAGTGAGAAATAGAGAGAGTGAGAGAGAGAGAGAGAGAGAGAGAGAGAGAGAGAGAATGAAAGTGAGCAAACAAATAGGTAAAAAGAAGAAGAAAGATTTTTGCATTGAAATCATATCCGCGGTTGGAACTAGAACTGGAACATCATTAATAATGAAGTGATACTTAGTTGATAGACCGTTACAAAAAGATGAAAAGAACCACCACCACCAACAACAACAATAATACTGCTACTGTCGATGCCGCCTCCGCCGCATCCCACAGCCCTGAGTCGCTGTTCGATCAGTGGATGGATCGATCGACTATGCTATATGGTTTATCAATTCCCGAAAGCTTACAGGACATGCGCAACAACAAAGAATGCAACAGCATCAAGAAAGAATAGCGAATAAAAAAGGAGCGGCATAATCAGGGTCCTTCTCAACACAACAAAACAGCGCCCTCTTTAAAGCGTCAAAAGCTATTGAGTTAATGGTAGTCACAATATTTCGTTACTTATGTCATTCATACCTGGTTGTGGACGAAGGCCGAGAACATTCGATACGGTCCGGCCAGCGAATTAAACATGGTGGAATCTGTTTATTGTAATGAAGTTTAATGTTATCAGTGGTTATTGCTATCACAATTAGTGGAACCCAAACAATCTCGTGATGATAGTTTTAAATGCTCTGTTTACTGTTATCTGATGGATGTCGTTGTGCAATCCGAATTAACGATGATCGGCTTCAATTACACAAAAGCCGACAACAACACCAACAAACACCAACAAACACCATTAAGCTCACCACAAACGTCACAACCATAATCATCAACATCACCATCACCACCAACACTATCAGCACCACCACCACCACCATCACCACCACCACCATCACACTACCATAAACCTCATCTGCAACACCACTAACACCATCAAGGACACTACCAACAGTACTACTACCACCACCACCACCACCTCCTGCGCCAACACCACCACCACTAATACTAAACACGACAACTCTATGGCGTCAACAACAAAACAGCAGTGAGGTCAGTGACCTTCGTGGAATTAGATGCAAACTTCTCTCAAATCACATTTGATTGTCTTGGAAAGAAAGGAAGGAAGGAAGGAAGGACAGAGTTTCAATGTGTGAGAAAACAACAGACGGACTGTTTACGGCTGGATTGTTTCGGATCATAGGTCTATTGCAGTGATGACCAAGGGCTAAACAATAGCAACAACAACAACAATTCTGAAGTCTTAATTGTATAAACTTTGTAAATGTAAGTCGTTGCGTTGAAGATGGCGGTAATGGAGAAGTTTATTGGGAAGAGGAAGGCGAGGGGTTTGGAAGGACAACAGAATAGGGAAAAGAGAAGAGGAAACTGAGAGGGGGGGAGAGCATGAGTTCTAGAGACCAGGAGAGAAAGAGAGAGAGAGAGGGAGAGAAGAGGAGAGCATGAGTTCTAGAGACCAGGAGAGAAAGAGAGAGAGAGATGGAGAGAGGAGGAGAGAGAAAGAAACAGAGAGAGAGAGGGGGAAAGAAAGACGGAAAGAAAGACGGAAAGAAAGAAACACAGAGAGAGAGAAAGAGAGGGAGAGAGTACAAGAGAGACGGAAAGAAAGAAAGAAAGAAAGAAAGAAAGAAAGATAGAAAAAAGAAATAAAGAAAGCAAGAAAGGGAGAGAGTGAAGTTTTGAGGAAAGTTGGGATGAGTAGCAGAGTGAGGAATAAAAACTGTATATGAAGAAGAGAAAGAAAAGAAGGAAACAGCAAAAGAGAAAGTGAGAGTGAGAGGGGGGGGGGGGGTGACGTAGAGAAAAAGAATGGATGGAAAGAGAATGGGAGATAGAGTGAGTAAGAGTAAGAGGATATAAAGATACTGAGGTGGGTGGAGAGAAAGAGAGGGAAAGCTGGAGTAGACTGGAGAAAGAAGGTGGGGGATAGAAGGAGCGAATGGATTTATGCATTTCTAATTAAATTAATATATTTTCTTTGCGAAGGTGGCGCTCTGGCAGAAGCGTTAGCACCCCTGGGCAAAATGCTGAACGGCATTTTGTTAGTCTTTATGTTCTGAGTTAAAATACGGCTGAGGTCGACTTCACCTTTCAGAGTCGGTAAAATAGTACCAGTTGAACACAAGGGATCGATGTAATTGATTTATCCCATCCCGCGAAATTACTTCCATTGTGCCAAAATTTGAAAGCAATAATTATGTTTTGAGCTTTTGCTCTCACAAAAGTAATACGTTCTTGAAAATCTGGTCGTAATGCGAAATTAATTTTCCTGTTGCTTTTCATATTAACAAATGAGAATGCCTTCTCACGGACTTTTTCGAAAACCCCCCCAAAAAAAAGAGACAAGCAGCACGACTACTTTTATGCATGAAAGGAACTCTTTCTAAACATACACGGTACAATATAGATAAATGAAAACACAAAAACGCATCAAGAGGTATGAGTTAAGGAATAAATAAGAATCGTAACATCTTACGATGTTACGATTCTTAGCACAAAAGATGTTGACTTCTGTGGAGGGTGTTGATGGAATGAGCGTTATTAGGAGGATGAGGGATAATATTTATTGTTCATTATCATGACCATCAGCTTGAGAGATGAAGAAATGATCCAAAGTCTTTTTTTCCATGATGCATCATCTCTATGTAGAACTCAGTATAGGAACTGAGCTCGTTGTAAACTCCTCTTGTAATTGTCGTATTTATCAGCAAATTATGCCGTTTCTGATTCTCGATCCGTGCACTCAATATCCGTTCCATTTTAATCATCACATTAGATTTATGGAAAATTAAGGTCCGGTCAGTTAACGGAGTCACTTCTTGAATTTTTGACAAAATTTTCTCTGCTGTCACGTATTGTTCCCACTGTACACGTTGCATGATTTAATGTTGTGGCAAATTTAGTTTTACTTCTGCATCAATTTGTTTCAAAACATCAAGTTTAATAAGCAGAATTAGATAAGCTGAAATATGTTTGTCACATATTTCAACTGCTAAAAGGCAAATACACTGCAGTTACCGTGGAGAAAAGGAAATCTCTCTTATGGTAAAACGGTGTGAAAATACCCGGTTCGTTCGGTGTCGCCTTCTATTCGCAATCCCAGACATCGATGCTTCAAGTTTTTTTACTCTTGTCAAGATTAACCTAAGAGAGGTAACTTTGAACGAACTTAATAAAACCGTAGCTTTATATATAATTCAGTCAACACGTTGACTGATTTGCTCTAGTTTTTCGCCCGACCGAGGTTCTGCTTATCCTTACACACTGCTTCGTGCTGACGCTTCGTCATTTACTTCGGTCGGGCGATCTACAAGCTCAAATCAGTCAACGTGTTTACTGAATTATATATAAAGCTTTATAAAGTTCGTTCTGAGTTGTTTATCTTAGATACATCTCATTGATAATAGTAAAAAAACTCGAAACATCGATGTCTGAAATTCTTAAAAGATGGCGACACTGAATGAACCGTTTTTTTTCACACCTTTTTACCATAAGAGAGATGTTTTTTCTCCACAGTAACTGCAGTGTATTTGCCTTTTAGCAGTTGAAACATGTGACAAACATATTTCAACTTACCTAATCCTGCTTATACATACACACTGCTTCGCGCTGACACTTCGTTATCAAGATTAATATCCAGTGTAATCCATTTACGCTTGTTTTTCGCACTACTGTCTTCAGGACAACTTGACAGCTTCTTTCCAGACATCTTAAATTGAAGGTACATCCAACAGCAGCGGCGATAAATCCACAACAATTATGTAGCCAAGAAACTGGCTCAGGGAAGATTTGCTTTCTGAGAGCAGAAAATTGTTTCATTCCGATGGATATAATAATTCTTTCTACTATAGGCATAAGGCCTGAAATTTGTGGGAGGTGGTTAAATCGATCACACCGACCCCAGTACTTGACTGGTACTTAATTTCTCGAACCCGAAAGAATGAAAGACAAAGTCGACCTCGGCGGAATTTGATCCTATGGATGTAGATAATGAAAATGAGATGAAAAGGTTAAGGACTGGGGATGAGAAAATATTATACGATTACTGTTAGCTGAAGGGTCACTAGATTTTATAGGCAATTCGTCGCCCCTTGCATATCTGACTAAAGACATAAAGAAAAGCACACACACTCACAGAAACATACACACACTCATGCACACACACTAACACACACTCATGCACACACACTAACACACACTCATGCACACACACTAACACACACTCATGTGTTGGCGTACATACTGAAATATGCTGTGGCCAGTTGGATTCAAAAATTGGTGGGTTGATAGTGGTGATGATGTAGGTTGCATTGATTTAGATATTTGTGATGGTGGGCGAGTATTGTTGGTGGTGTAGTGGCCATCTTGTTTTTGCTAATTGTATTGTTGTGGCTGTTTAGTCTGAAGTCAATCTTCATAGACCTAAGATCAAAGATATTCCATTCAGCTTCCAAAATACACAAGGATACGACATTATTTGTTTTTATTCGAAATAAATTTGCTTATCCACTTCGTGCTGTATATTACTATTGGTGTTGGTGGTCGTGTTCGGGTTCTTGATAGAAACACACATACACACATGCATACGTGCATGCATACATAGTTACGAACACACACAAGCAAATATGTGAATAATCAAATTAGGAAGATCAATATAAAAATTGTATTAAACACATGAAATACAAAATATGCATATATGTATACATAGGTTAGTAGAGTTAGAGGCTGGAATAACTGTCTAAGGGATAAAAGTATCCGTTATACTCCCAGTATAATTACCTATGTTAGCCCTGGCCATACATATGCAAGCATATTATGTTCATAGATTACAGATAATGACAAAGATAAACATGAGTTTATCCTGAATCAAATTTAAAGTAAACAGAAAATGGAGAAATATTGACGAGCGACAATTGACTTACATCAATTCTGATTTTTTAATTCATTACAAATAGACTGTATCCCATCTAACAGCTGCTTCTGCTTCCAATGTTATATGTATGAATATAAAAAGATCCAGTCTTTCAACTTCTCTGATTTAAGATCTCAAGTGTAAGATTTCTTCCTTGATGATGAAGGCTCGTCTCATCCTATGCTAAATGCATCCAAAAGGCTGCCTTCTCTGATGGAATTAATCTATAAATATTATGGATCACCGAGCTCTCAGAAACAGCTGTTGGATTTGTAATAACTTTTTTCCACCCGTTTAATTTTCTATATCATTTGTACTCTGTGTAAGTTGGGCCTTTTTATATATACATACATATATACATACATATATACATACATATTTTGTATTTCATGTATTTAATATACTTTATATATTGATCTCTCTAATTTGCTTATCCCTACATTTGATTCTAAAGCCGCTCAAGTTTGAATTTTTTTAGCACTATTGACTGTATTCTATACGGAGAATATCTGGATCTCATATTTATCTATCTATCTATCTTCTAGCTAGCTAGCTATTTTATATGTATATATATATATGTGTGTGTGTGTGTGTGTATGTGTGTGTGTGTGTGTGTGTGTGTGTGTATACAGGCGTTGGACAAAATAATGGAAACATCTAGCATCATAGAATCATAATTTTTAAATATCTATAAAACCGTCAAAAGCGAGTTTATTTTTATGTCGTTTTGATTTATTATTAGTGTTGCTTAATATGTTTTGCTAAAATTGCTGTTTCTTTTCAGATATCATCAGACAAAAGGTAATTAAAATTCATTAAAATGACAGATCTATCAGACTTTCAAAGAGGTGAAATTGTTGGTGCTCGTGTGGCAGGCGTTAGCGTAACGAAAACAGCCGAAATGTTTGGTGTATCAAGAAGTACTGTCTCAAAAGTAATGACAGCCTTTGAAAAAGAGGGAAAAACCTTCTCGTCGAAACAAAACACCGGAAGAAAACCAAAACTTTCAGATAGGTACCGTTGGACTCTTACGCGAATTGTTAGAAAGGATCACAAAAGTACAGCTCCCAAAATTCCTATAGAACTTAATGACCAACTCGAGAACCCAGTTTCCTCAAAAACTGTTCGCCGGGAGCTGCACAAAGCCGTATTTTACAGGAGAGCTGCAATCAGAAAAGCACTACTTTCAAGAACAAACATTGCAAAGCATTTAGAGTGGAGTAAAAACCTACAGACGTGATCCCTAGAGCGGTGGTAGAGTGTTATTTTCTCGGACGAGTCATCCTTTACCTTATTTCCGACCACTGGCTGTGTATACGTATGGAGACAGCCAAAATAAGCATTTGACCCAGACTGCCTTCTTCCAACTGTTAAATATGGAGGTGGATCTGTGATGATCTGGGGCACTATATCCTGGAAATCCGCCGGCTCAATGGTTTCCCTTCATGGCAGAATTAATAGTCAAGACTAAGCATTTTATCTGATCAAATTCATCCTATTGTTGCGGAACTGTTTCCAGAGAGAAACGCAATCTTTCATGAGGATAATGCACCAATTCACAGAGCTAAAGTTGTTTCTGAATAGCACGAGGAACTTTCTAGTGAAGTTGAACATCTTATCTGACCACCACAGTCCACAGGTCTCAATATTATTGAACATTTATGGTGCATTTTAGAAAAAGAAGTAAGGAGTCGATATTTTCCACTAACATCACTACAAAAGCTGGAGACTGTTTTAGCTGAAGAATGGACAAAAATTCCATTGGAAACAATTCAATCTTTAGGTGTTTCCACTTTTTTCCAGCCCTGTATATATATATATATATATATATATATATATATATATATATATATATATATATATATATATATATATATATATATACATATATATATATATATATACATATATATATATATATATACATATATATATATATATACATATATATATATATATATATATATATATATATATATATATATATATACCGTAATCCCTTGCCATATCGCGGTTCACGTATTGCAGTTTATCATTTAAGCTTACGTCGATTCCTCCGTGGTGTTGTTTTACCTTTATAATAAAATAAATATATACAAATTATAAAATAATGAAATATTATATTGTACAGTATTGATTCTACTTTGCAGATTTTCATCTATCGCGGGGGCGGTGTTGGAACGTATCATCCGAGATAGTCGAGGGGTTACTGTATATATATATATATATATATATATATATATATATATATATATATATATATATATATATATATATATACGTATGTATGTATACTCACATTCTGTATATTATATATACATACGTGTAACGTGATGATAGTTTTTCAAATCTTTATCTACATACTTTGATATTCACGGAAATGCAATTAACCATTGAACTAAGAAAGCCTAGTTTTAAATTAACAAATTAAAACTACGCGATACGAAATTTTGTAAGAACGAAATTACAGACCGTATCCTGAAATTAATTGTTATTCTTTACCATTTTCTCTAAGCACGAAATACCGTAACCTGAGGTAGTCGTAACGTGGGAGTGTAAGTTGTTCGGATTTTTTTAAGACAAATTAGTGGACTGATATGTATCAGGTCATTCCTTAAGGAATGTCCGAATTTTGGGTTAGTAAAAGTCATCTAATTTTAAATTCTGATTGTTGGCAAGAGGTGTGAGCAGCAATTGTTGCATTTGTTGGTAGCAGCTTAAACTGGATGACTTTTTGAGTTGTGGTTTAGCCTGTTCTCCACATTATTTATGGGATTTCTGGGATAGAAGAGCTACAAGTTGAAATTCTACAGTTTGTTTTGGTGGTGATGGTGGAGGTGGCGGTTGCACTACGTCGTCCAATTATTCTTAGTACTCAATAAAAGGAACATATATCAGTTCCTAGCACTCACAACATGCACGCACGCACACATACACACACACACAAATACACAGAGAAGATCAAGAAAACAAAGAAGACACGCTGTCACCTCAAACAAAAGTTATTGATATTCAATAGGAACTCGTACATCCTATAGATAAAATGGTTAGTAAACACGACACCCAATGCGTATAACATCTGAAGTTTAAACTTTACTGGATCGATCACAACGGAAACCAGTGACCAAACTACAAAAAGCAAGACCAGGCTAGTCTTTTTAATATTTTCTTTTCTTACTAACGTTGTTTCGATTATTTTTTTAGTCGCTAGTTTCATGTTTGTGTTTTTATGTTTCATGTTTGTGTTTGTTTATATTGTTGATGGATTTGATTTTTATTATATTTTGTGTTTATTTTGTTTTCTTTTGTGACCAATTGTGTTTTTTATTCTCTTTTAATATGTTTTGACGAGAAATTTGATTTTATCAGATACGTCGAATTTGATATAAATATTGTTATATCAAGAATTGTCACATATTTTATACAACTTCAGATGGCCGAGTCGATATGAACTGAGATCATTTATAAAAGTTTAGTCGTTAAATGATTCGTTTCTCAATCTTTATGGCCAATGTAAATGAAAGGATTTATTTCCCATTTCAACTAGTTTAAGTTCGCAGATGTTCTTAACCATGGCTATGTGACCAACGCAATAAGTCGGAGCACTAGAACCATGGCTGTATGGCTGAGAAGTTTGTTTGCCAACCATTTGGTCATGAGGCCTTGCGAGTGGGTTTGATAGACGGAAACAGGATGAAACTCGTTGTATACAAACATAAACAAGCATACTCATACATACACACACACACACACACACACACACACATATATATATGTGTGTGTGTGTGTGTGTGTGTGTGTGTGTGTGTGTGTGTGTTAAATAATGTTATCTGATTTAGGCATTAAGCCAACATTTTTGACGGGAGAGGGTTAGTCAATCAAAGCGACCCAGCCTTAAGCTGGAATTTATTTTATCAACTCCAGAGACACGAGAGTCTAGGTTGACCACGGTGGGATTTGAACCCAAATCGTAAAAACTCGAAAGAAATAACGCAAATCATTTTTCCGACTCTGCCACTGCATCGCCTTTGAATTGTTTCTAATTCAGGCGGAAAACCAGCAATTTTGAGGGAAGGTGCAGTAGTCGATGCTATCGACTTCACTACACGAGTATGCTTTATTTTTATCGGCCTCGGAGGAATTAAAAGTCAAGCTCACCACGGCGAGATTTGAACCCATTTGGCCATCTGCATAATCTTTTCTTCTGAGTGTTGTCCGTTTTAATAACCTATCTACTATAGCACAAGGCCTGGAGTTTTGGTGAAGGACACTGGTGGATGACCTCGACTTCAGAGCTCAACTGATACTTATTTCATTGATCCCCGAGAGGACGAATGACAAAAGTCGACCTCGCCGGAATTTGAACTCTGAACTTAAAGATAGACTAAACGAACGCTAAGCAATTTTTTGTTCCGGTGTCCAACCGATGCTGCCACCTCGCCGCCCGCCCGCTTTAATAACGGAAACAGATATTTCATCAGCGTAACAAGAATATGGTCTTTCTCTTTCTTTCTTTCTTTCTTTCTTTCGTCCTTCCTCTCACTCTCTCTTTACTTTCTCTCTATCCTCCATACTCACTCACCCAATCTCTCTCTCTCTCTCTCTCTCTCTCTCTCTCTCTCTCTCTCTCTCTCTCTCTCTTTCTCTTCCCCTCCTTTCTATCATAACATCTGTCTTACACGCTGTCATCTTTTATTTTCTTTATGTTTTTCTGATTTCAGTTTCTCCACAAGATTTATGTGTTCTCTTCTGTATCCTTCACCCCTCTCAAAATCATTCCGTGTATGTAATGTAATGTATATATGTGTGTATGTGTGCATGTATGTACGTATGCATGCATGTATGTAGCCTTTCGCAAGCGTAACATTCCTACAGCGTGACAAAATCAACGAAAACGGCGACTTGAGACACAAACATATATATATATATATATATATATATATATATATATATATATATATATATATATATGTTTGTGTCTCAAGTCGCCGTTTATATATATATATATATATATATATATATGTGTGTGTGTGTGTGTGTGTGTGTGTGTGTGTGTGTGTGTGTGTGTGTGTGTGTGTGTGTGTGTGTATGTGTTTGCGTGTCTGTGTTTGTCCCTCACACCTTCGCTCGACAACCGACGTCTGTGTGTTTATTTCCCCGTATCTTAGCGGGTTAGCAAAGTAGACCGATAGAATAAGTAATAGGCTTACAAAGAATAAATCCTGGAGTCGATTTGTTCGACTAAAGGCGGTGCACCAGCATGGCCGCACTCAGATGACGGAAACAAATCAGAGTAAAAGAGTAAAAAAGAATAAATAAATATATATATATATATATCTTCTCCCTTTTTTCTCTGCTTGCTTCATGCTCTTGCTTAATGGGGCTGTAGTTATCCCAGGTTAGTTGTCCCGGAGGCATCATCGTGTGTAGCTCCGACCACGCCCACCGGTGCTTCTCATCGCTGACGGTCTCATGACAGCCCTTCTGCATCCTCCAAGATGACCTCGAGCCACTGCAGGTCTTCCTTAACCACGTCCAGCCACCTGGTGCGGGGCCAAGCGTCGAACGAGAGCTGCTGCGTCGAACGAGAGTACACATACACACACACACACACACACACACACACACACACACACACAGAGTTAAACGAGTGGTGATAGATGCGACTGAGTTTGGAAATAAGTGAGTAATAGAAACGGTAAATAAATAAGATGGATGATGTAGCGTTTTAATATAGCTGAACCAAGCTAGACGAAAATTTGTTAAGATGGACATTTTAAATATGTTTGAGCGTAGAAAGAAAAGTCTATGTGTGACAGTAATTTGAAAAGAATGTAATGTTTCGCAAAAGGTGCTGCATTGTTGAAAAGTTGATAGGACACAAATTGATTTATATTTTTATATATTAACGAAGAACTTAGTACGATTAAAATATTATCTGCAGAACTGGAAATATTATTCTCTGGCCTACGGTAAGTAGATGAAGTCTTTCATGACACTCTTTGATAACCGCATGGCTGGACATACGGAATATAATACGGAACACAAGTTCCAGACACCTAGTTAATTATTATGCTTCATTTGGTGTTTTGCTGTTACAAAATGACCAAGTGAGTAAAATATTGGATGACATTTTAGACTACAAAAGCTATAAATATTGCTCATATTATGAAGAATAATGGCAACATTGTGGGTTCTTATATAATTTCAAATATCTAATGTTGAGTTACCGTCAGCTGGCAAAAATGTACACACTATTTTTGGTTGATTGTTTTTCAGTTGAAATGAAGCAATTTGTACTTTCAGACATACACAATTATCTCGTTCATTGTGATAGTAATAGACTAGGAATCCAGAGGGAACACAATTGAAATTAAGGGTTAGTATTAATGAAAAAATACATCAATGATATTAGATATCATATATTAACAATTTGACAAGAACAAAAGTTAAAATATAAACCACGTCCTCCGACGTGTTTCGAACAACACTCCTAATGATTACTAAGTGATATACTGTTACCGACTGCACAACAAAGCACCAACTAGTTTACCTTTTCAAAACGGAAGCATTTACTTCTCTTGTTACTTTCATTTTTATTATTGTATTAACACAATATAATTTCTCAGTCGTTGGCGCAAGCAAAAGGGTTCTGTCGAGATTTCCACTGCGAAATTAAATTCCATGGTTATTCCATTCATGAGGTTAAATACCAAAAATAGAATTGGTATTTTCTGTAAGTCACGTTACCTCAATAAACTTGACATATCTCAGCCGAAAATGATTTCAAACATGACATTTCTCAACAAAAGTCAAATTGATTCATAAGCCTACATTCTGAAGTTAACGGTAAGGGGAATTTTTGAGTGGATATATCTTCCTTCCGCAGTCAAAAGGGTTAACATCTAGAACGGTAGTCCTCTGTATTTCTGTCATCTGGTCAGCAGTAAAACACCGCAGCTTCAACAACCCTTATTGCGAAGTAGATGATGCCTCCTTTATTAACCACCATTCACTGTCACAGTTCACTTTTATCATTAACTTCCCGTACACAAATAACATTCTCATAAAATCTGTACATCTCCCCTTCCTACTATCACTACCCTAACGAGAGACTCTGGAAATAGTCTGCAATTTGGGACATAACGATGTTCTTACATTCAGCAATACCAAGCGCAAACACTGATCAGAGAAAAGAAACATTGAATTTTAATAAGGGGAAAACAAGGACAAAAGGAAATAGATAATGGCATATTTGTGTCAAAGGAAAGAAGAAGAATGTGTGGTTTGTGTAGGCAGCAGAAAAAAGCAATCTATGTAGTAGATATATAAACAGTGATCAGTTATCTATTTCTCCTTAGATTGAAAATATGATGAACAACCTTATTCGATTTTCGAACCTGAATGGCTTCTCATCATAACTGTCAACGTCAATTTGACTAATTCCGGAGAAACGGGCAGCCAATCTGTTTATACACTCAACAATCCCAGCAGCTACAGGGAACTGGAGCTACCAACTTGCACACCGAGAGTGTTAACACTTTTGTTTTTTAATAGTAAGGCCCTGTCAACTGGGATCTCAGTCCACACAGTAACAAGGTGTAATATAATAAATAAACTATGCGCTAGATGTATAAACAAGGCTAATTTTACTATCTCTCCGTAGATTGAAAAAAAATAATGAAAAGTGACACTAAGCTAGAGAAACTGTAGTTGAAACCAATAAAAAACTAGATGATCTTGGGAGCTTCAGACCTTTGTCACACATGGAATCTCATACGATTGTTCGCAACACAATAAACTTTGTCAATGGCACTGAAAAATCTGATGATGTTAAATTGGCTATTGCTTCAGTACAGAAGAAAAATAATTTAACTGTGGTGTTTTATTGATGCGAAAACACAACAGAGATTGTTCTACAGGAATCAGAACAACCATTTTTCTATGTCGATTTGTAAGATTTAATTGCGACTAAGCTTCTTGAACTAGCATCTTTGACAGATTCGGTAAATAATATATGATAGGTTTGGAAATCTCGAAGTGAAAGCAGTAAGAGATAAGTGTGGGGGGGGGGAGACAGTCAGAGAGAGAGAGAGGGGGGGAAAGAGGGAGGGATAGACAGAAAGAGACAGAGACAGAGAGAAAGAGAGAAGGTGAGATTGAAAACAAATGAAAGAAAATAAAATAATACAGAAATGTTATGGATGATAGAAGGAACATTTTCAAAATAAAATATCCAAGACAGATTCGTAACAATTCAAAGACATTGCGCATATTTGTAATTCATATACATTTTGAAAACCCGATCCTGCTATACACAACATGAAACAAGATTCTGCTACGAAGCCTCGATTATTCCATCAACTAACAAACAAAACACCACTTGGAATCTCTCGTTCTTCAAATGTTGAATTCGGCGAAGAGATAGATTTCGCTTTTATAGTTTCAAGTCAAGAAAGAGAAAATGGTGTATTCCAGGAACAAAGAAGCAATAATGGTCAAAGCTATTTATCTAATGTTCCTTAATGAATACCGATTATGAACATTTACCAAAAAATAACAATTTCTAATATCTCAAACAACATTGCCCAAGTCAAATGTTTTCGGTGATCTTCTTACTGAGACAAATATTAGTTACAGAAACATGATATATATAATAATCTTATATTAATGAACGATTGTTTGTATATATAAATTTTTATACAATATGTGATAGAACCAAACAGGAAATTGGAACCTTTTTGGTATTATTTATTCATCATTACATGTGTTTCATTTACCCTAATTACCTACACGATATGTAATATAAAATATATACTAATAGTTATATGTGTGTGTATATTTACCGCGAATCGTAATGAACACACACACACATACATATGTGTGTGTGTGTGTGTGTATATGTATGTGTGTACAGAGACACAGACAGTCAGACAAAGAAAGAGATAGAAGAAAAGGAGATAGAGAGAAAGAGACAGAAAGAGACATGAAAGAGAGAGAAAGAGATAGACAGAGTGAATGTAGTAGGGTCAGATGGTTAAGAATTTAGTTTCATAAATCCTTTAGTCACAATTAATTTTCTTCTACATCTATCTATCTATCTATTTATCTATCTATCTATTTATCTATCTATCTATCTATCTATCTATCTATCTATCTATCTATCTATCTATCTATCTATACTACGTTTTAAAATTTTGTAAACAGAGATTTACTTACGTTTCTTGCATAAATAAAAGGAATTTTATTTAACAGACTGTGATACTAGGGACCGAGGTTACCGTAGTCTTTTCGTAGGTTTTTCTTTCCACGGATAAACTCCCCATTTATTGGGATTTTTTTTTGTATTATTTCGTATTTTGTGTAAATACCCCAAACGTTTTGCGATGTAATTTTTTCATCGTTGTCCCCACTTTTGTTTTTTTTTTCTGCTTTGTTTTCGCCCCCCTCGAAAAGAAAAACTCTACATTTGTATTTTGTCCCCTCTATTTGAGCCCTGTGTGGCTAATAAAGAAACATATCTATCTATCTATACATACATACATACATACATACATATTCATATTCATGCATGGTCATATTTACCACGATCAAGTACGCTCGAACGTGATATAGTCATTCGCTACAGAAATAGTCTCGAGGAAATTTTCTCTTCGTAGTTGACGTGTGTCAAAACAGATTTGGGCTGTGAATGATTATCCGATAAAAACCATTTGGTCATATATTAGTACAGAAAACGCTACGTCAGCTGTTGGGCGTAAATCTTGGACAAGTTAGTATTAAATAGAGTCACATGAAACTGCATACACACACATAAATATATCTATCTGTCTGTCTGTCTGTCTGTCTGCCTGTCTGTCTATTTGTCTATTTAGCTATTTAGCTATTTATCTATCTGTCTGTGTTCTACTACTACTAATACTACTACTACTACTACTACTACTACTACTACTGTTACAAATGCACGTATGTATATTCCTTATTTCTTCAGAAGTAGTATTAGCTTAAAATAGCAATTTGTGTTTCATACTTAAAGCAAATACCTCATTGGAAGCCTAATCTACAGCGGTTTTCGCCCCAAGACAGTATCGCTTACAGACGTACAGTGATTTTTAAGTACGTATAGTTATATAGTTATATCTGCCTAAACAATGGATTAACAAATACAATATCCCTACATTCACTCTCTATTTCCTATCTTATGTAAACTAACTATTGCTTAACCATCCTCTCACACCGTCTCCGATGAAGAGATACAATATCCTGGAAACAGCTGAAAGACCTTATATTTATAAATGTTCTATATAATACACAGCTTTGGTTTTTTTATCTCATTACGAAAAGTGAATCCTTACATACATATATATATATATATATATATATATATATATATATATATATATATATATATACCGGAGTAGGCACATAAATGTGCAAGGTGGAAAAAAGAGTACTCAAATACCAGAAGTAGAGTAATATGCTTTATTTAAAAGAAGCAGAAATATAACAAAAGACTGTTACTCGGAGTTTCACGTTCCCGTTCATCGAACAAAACTGTCCGATGAACGGGAACGTGAAACTCCGAGTAACAGTCTTTTGTTATATTCCTGCTGCTTTTTTAATATATATATATATATATATATATATATATATATATATATATATATATATATATATATATATATATATATTGTTGTACTTGGGGATGGTCATATTGCCAGTTTAGCCAACGGAACAAATATATATATATATATATATATATATATATATATATACATACATATGCACGCATACACAATATAATGTGCACATCATATAAAGTTTTAAAAGGGATCGCATACGAAAAAGTTGTTTCAAGGGAATTATTAATTTAGAATTCAGCATATGTTAATTAGATAAATAATAACCCATTCGTTAATATTGATTAAGCGATTAAAATACCGCTGTTGCGCCTCGTATCATGAGATGTTTGCAGCCATTAAGTTGACTAGCTCTTGCTATAATTCTGTTTCTGGCAATGTTTTAAGAGTTATCCTTCAGTCGGGAGGTTCCTTACAGAAGCACAAATTACCGAAAATATAACTAACACGCATCTAATTGCAAACTAAATTACAGAGCAAAAAGATAAATAAATTAAACGCCTTTTGTTGTACTTAAAGAAAATAAATTTTATTTAAATTTCAGGTCATTGAGCCATAATGTCCTGTATAATGTTGCAGAATTGAAATGAAAAAGCAAAAATTTACAAAAAGTAGAAATTACGTTCTATACATATGCAGTCATTTGCGTGCGTGTGTTTCTCTGTGTGTGTGTGTGTGTGTGTGTGTGTGAATAGAACATGTATACATTCATAGTTATAGATATATAGGTAGGTAAATATTATCATTGGTATCATTATTATTATTATTATTATTATTATTATTATTATTATTCAGTAGTTTTATTTTTATAACGTGCTTTCACTTCGCTACCGAGCGCAGCTCTGTGCGCCTTGGGTATGTGCTGTGGTTTGCTGTGGTGCTCTTATGTTTACTGTATTGAAAGTGTTTTGCGTAGAATGTGTGCAGTACCCAGTAGTGCAATTTTCTGTATGTTATATATATTTGTAAGTCCTGCTATTTTTGTTATGTATTTGTCTGAATATTTTTTTATTTTACCTAAGGCACCTACTATGATAGGAATTGTTTCTGTTTTTAGATTCCACATTCGAGTTATCTCTATTTCCAGGTCTTTGTATTTTGAAAGTTTTTCCATTTCTTTTAGAGAAACGTTGTCATCTGCTGGTATTGATACATCAATTAGAAAGCATTTTTTTTCTTCATGATCTTTGACAACTATATCTGGTCTATTTGCCTTAATTTCTCTATCTGTGTGTATTGGCATATCCCAGAGTATGGTTGCTTTCTCGTTTTCTGTGACCTTTTCTGGCGTGTGTTTATACCATCTTTTTTCTGTTGTTATTCCATATTATTATTATTATCATTATTATTATTATTATCTATGAACGATTACAACTTTTTCACTGTTTAAGAGCAGAATGAAATTGCTTTTACATATTTATATATGTACACACACACACACACACACACACACATATATATATATATATATATATATATATATATATATATATATATATATATAAGCAATGTTAATTCTCTACATATACATATATATGTGGTAGGGTATAAACTGCAATTTTATTCTAATTTTAATACAGAGCGAAGAGGTAATAAAAAAAGAGACTGAACTGTTCTTATCTTCTTCAATCGCAACCATAGTGTCTAATGGGTGATATTTCCTGACATGAATTTACATATGTAATTTAATCTAAAACAATCGTAGACAAATATTGCCAAGCCTAGATTACTTTAAATCACCTTAATTTCGCTGATATTTGTGACATTAATAAAAATATAACATTTGCGGAACTAAATCATAGTTGAAGTGTTATATGTCTATATGTGTTTAGCTTTTTTATATTTCGAAACTATTGGTTTTATTTTGATGTTAGTGGACGTGAAATTTGATACAGAAAAAGTAACAAAGAACTTTAAATATAATCTAAAAGAAACTAAATTCTACATTGGTTAAAAGGGTATAATTTAGGAACATTCCGTCCGATTCTTTTGTTTGTATATCTCTTTGTTATTTATAAACGTCTTTTTGTCATAAATTGTTTTAAGCAAGTCATGCACTCTCTATAAAAAACAATAACTTTTATGTCCAAAAACTATGAATTTTTTTCTTTTTTTGTATAAAATCGATTGACCAAGAAAGAAACAAAAAAAAATCTAAATTTCAGGTTATCAGTGAAAAAAAATGTAAATAAATACAGTTGTTATCTTTAAACTTAAAACACAGATAGACTTGAAAGATTATTCTGAAAATTTGAAGATAAATTTTTTTAGCAAACGGTCTCCCCAACGTATAGCGTCTCCATATAACACGAACGATAAGAGGTTTTGTAATCTGGAAAGAAAGAAACAAAGATGTCTAACCATGAAATGAATTATAATTATAATAAAGATGATATTAGTGATAGAATGATGCATGGTATTCGCTATAAAGGTGGGACGAAGACTCGATAATTTTCAGTGTTGATGTGTTAGATAAGAAGTTGTTTACAATTCAAATAGGAGAATGTTAAATGTCTGTTATCGTTAAGTTATCGCCCCGCTGGCCGAACAAAGATCCGTCAGTTCGTATCGTCATTTTTTTTGTCTGTATTTTTAAATAGCTTTTGTTAGAAAAGGAAAGACAATGGCCATGACATTTCATCAGGACGCTCGGAGACGGGTGAGAGGAAGTAATTAAGTTATCATCACGCCACAGAACAAACCTGAATTCTTACAACAACGTAGCGTTTGCTAATGACATCCACCGACCAGGAGGTCTTAAGCAAGGCGACGGATTAAGTCTACCATTAAAAGCCAAGTAGAGTCCAGGCAAATGGGGAATTCCCACATTTCATACATGAGGCACTGGTTGACGTCGAATATTTGTAGACGATATTTGCACGAAGGATAAGGGAGAGATGAGTGGAATTCGAAAGCTTAGATTTAAAGAAAAATGTCACACAGTCACGTTTGCTTCTATTACAACTTTGTGACCATGTCTAAAGCTTTTCAATCACTGAATAATATTTTGTGCATTGCTGTAAATAAGCAATACAGACTGACGTAGATCTCCGTTTGATGATGGCGGGGGTGTTTTGCGCGTTTTCTCTATTACTCATAACAGAGGCGTCTTGTGGTTTTAGTTGCATAACGCTACAGTGTTTCGCTGATTTGCAGTCCTGCTTCGTTTTTCTGTCCTAGATATATCGTCGAAAGGAATTTTATAAAACTAATCACTGTTTGCAATAAGCGTCTAATTAAAAATATCAAACGATTCACTCCTTTTATGACAAGGAAGTTGAAGCTAGATCTAGTTTATAGTGTCATATTCCTAAAAGCTCAAACGAAACAATATAATATTACTGAGTCTGGGGTAAGAGACAATGCCCATAACTTTTGAAGGCCTTCCAAGACTGGTGAACTTGACGTTGCTAATATTCTCTTTAAACTGTTGTAGGTCAATCCATGCATGAAAGGAAAGACATGAGCAGAAAGGAGAATCCAAAGGGTCGATGTTTTGGAGAATAAAGGGAATTTAATCAAACGAATTAAATTTGTTCCAGTTCCTGGCTTTAATGGTCTCGCGAAAGGCCTGGTGGGAGTCCCAGCCTTCCAAGTTCTGTTACAGAGCTTTAAAAAAAACTGAAGGCCTACTGCAATAAGCGTTTGAATCTGAGAGGGGAAAATGTTGTATATGAGCAGGAAAGCTAACTACAAAATATTTTAAATGCTGTATACACATCATATCAGAGATTCTTGGTAAAGTATTCCATTGGATGAATTGAATTTAGTACACGACTGACAGTTTTTTTATGAATCCCAGTGCATGGGAGACAATGTCGAAATTTGAACTTAAAATGTGCAGCGTGCGAGGATGTTTAAAGACAATTATGTATCAAACCAAATAAAAGGATTTTATTTCTTTCAGATTGCCCCATGGCAGAATGGTAGATAAAAATACTAACACAAAATGTACAAAGAAATACAGTTCTTGTTGCAATATGTGTGCAACATAAATTTAGAAATTGTCAAGTTTCTGAATGTTGCAAGGTCTTTTATACTCAAACTTGGAATAAAATTGGAAGCTTGTGGCAGAGTTGTTTCAACTATATCAAAGAGAAAGCAACCTTATTAACCATACGACACTATAAAGACACTGCAGATAATCCTATGGGTTCAAAACGTTACCGATTATAATTCCAGAAAAGCACTAAGGGCCATCACCAAAGAACTTTAGGTATCAGAATAGACTATCAAAACTGTGGTGCACGAGAACATTTGATACAAACCGTACATCTTCAATGACGGGAAAATCATTTGATCCGTGCCAAACGGTTACTTAAGGTTAAAAGCCCTGACGGAGATGCCATACTTTGGTCCTTCCCTAACGAGTAAAACTTCGACCAAGATTAAAATTCTAACAGGAAAAGGGACAGCTGGTAATTTGTAGATCTCTCTGATGTCCTCAGTGTGATGCACAGTAACTGCGATGATTTTAGGAGAGGTGAGTAACGAAGGTCATGTCAGGCTACTTCAGATCTTTCCACAAAGCCTTAAAATTAATACTGATGGATACGTTGAGGTACTGGAGACATTTTCTAAACTCCGAATGGATAAAGTATGCGGTGAAAGGACATAGGTGATGCAACAAGACTTAACATCTTCTCACAAAACCCACGTATCACAAGATTGGATGTCAAACAGTTTTCACTTTAATGTAACACCAAACTTGCAGCCTCGAAACTCTCCAGATTTAAGCGCAATGGAATACTACCTTTGCAACGGTGTTGAAAGGGAGACTATTTGACGTTCACTCAAGTCCGCCATTGTCCAGGTGATGTCCTAAATGAATAAGGACCATAAATTATGGCATGACGATGATTCCGGTCCTGCATTGAAGCAGTCAGTGAAGCTGAAGACGGATTCATAGAATAATCTCATAAGAACGCTTATCGAGAACATGTACACATATCTGTTTTGAAAGACATTTTTTGCTACATTAGAGTTGTTTTATAGAATTACCAAATATGTTCTCCAATATCTCTCGCAGCCTGAAGAGAAACAAAATTATTTATTGTAAATCCTTTTGTGAAAAATCTTCAATTAGAAATGAACAGGAAGTTGTTCGGGCAACCTCATTTTTCTTTTCTATCTAACTCGGCTCATTTGAGGTACGAACATCTTGCTGTGTGTCCTCAGGATAAATGAAGCTGATAAAAAAAATATTTAGGATCGGTCCGCTGTTCGGAGTAAGAGATAAGTCTCCTTTGTACTGATTGCTATGTCGATTGTTATTTAGGCAGGAAAGAGAAAAAGAAACAACAATAATAACGCCAATCATAATACTAAGAAAATAATGATAATATCAATAATAATAATAAATAAATAAAAAGCAAAAAGTAAGTAGGATTTAAAGAGACGGAATGCTGTGGGAAGCTACGCTAGAATTGCATGTCAAATTATAAACTATATTTAGATGTAATGCACCAACAAAAACTTAGAAAATGAACGCAAATGCAAATTGTGCCCTTCGGCTTTTAAAATAATCATTATTGATAGAATACAATGTGATTTATAAAGAAGTGATTACCCTACTCCCTGTGGCTTAAGCACTTCCCTCATCGTTTTCAGAATCAGCTACCAGAAACTACCTACAATGAATTGCTAACTCTTATTCAGCAGAATTTCTTTCAGGCTAGTGGAATATATCTTTGGCTTGTATGTAAATCCCAAAATGATTTTAAGCATATAACGATATCTATATATCGCCCACACATTCTCTTCCTCTCCCTCTAAATATACATATGTATGTATGAATGTACGTATGTCTGTATATATATATGCATATACAAACATGAGTATATATACATACTCGCATATATACATACTCATATTGGTATGGGTGTTATATATAATATGTATATTTACGTATATATCATTACATATATATATACATATCCAGACACGCGTGTATATGTGTATTTTTGAAGTATGTATGCATGTATCCACATGGGTGTATGTGTGCGTGTATATGTATAGTGTGAAAGCCAAATTCGGGAGAGAAGTGAGAACGGAAGTGGTTGAATTCATTGTATTATGTAAGTAAAGATATAAAGATACAGCAACAAATATATTTATAGAGAAAGAGAAAGAAGGCGACAGATAAGAGCAGACGATAGAGTGTGTTATCTATACACAAATTTTATTAATATTATGCGTATATATACATATATATATGCATACGCATACATACATACACACACACACACACACACACACATATATATATATATATATATATATATATATATATATATATATATATATATACACACGTAAACACACACATGCATATATATATATATATATATATATATATATATATATATATACACACATATATATACACACGTATATATATATATATATATATATATATATGTACACACGTAAACACACACATGCATATATATATATATATACACACGTATATATACACACGTATATATATATATATATATATATATATATATATATAAACACACATATATGCATGTATATATACGTATATATGTGTGTATGGTATATGTGTGTGTGAGTATATGTGTATGTGTGAGTGTGTGTGTGTGTGTGTGTGCGTGTGTGTGTGCGTGCGTGCATATATGTTTGTTACATAGAGATTACACATATTTCTGCATAAATCAGCGCGTGCGTGAGTTTGTGTGTTTCTCAGCGTGTACGTGGACGGATGGCATATGCGTGCTTGCGTCTGCGCAGTGTGTGCTAGCTTCCATGAATAGGTGTATAAGCTATGTATAAAGATGGAAGAGAAGAGACGATGTGCCGAGCCAATCTAGTTATTGCTTAATGGATGTTTGAAACTCTGTCATGTCTGTAATAAGCGATTTTCTTCAATAAATAGCTTTGAGTTTTTAATGACAGTTTTGTTAACTTTCATTTATTTTGCTTTTCATAGCTTTTACTCTTTGTTTGTGTGTATTTTATTCATGTTAGCCTTGTTTTCATCTAGTAATAATCCTAAAAGAGAATTAATACAATAGAAGTCTTCATTTTGGATTTTGTTTGCCATATATGTACGTGTGTTATATATATATATATATATATATATATATATATATATATATATATATATATATATATATATATATATGTGTGTGTGTGTGTGTGTGTGTGTGTGTGTGTGTATATATATATATATATGCATGTATATATGTGTTATACGTACATACATACAAATATACATGCATACATATATATATATATATATATATTGATATATATATTGATATAGATATAGACATACCTTCATTTGTATATGTGCAGGTATGTGTAACAGTATATATGAAAGCTATGGAATCATGTTATCTCTGTCTGGTACAAATGGGTTTGTACATAGATTGGTTATGTGTGACTATAACTACATACACACATATATATGTATGAATATATGCATACATATATATGCATTTATGTGTATATGTATACATGTATATACTATTTAAATATATCAGGATATGTATGCATGTATGTATATATATATATATATGTATATATATGTATAAAGTGTGTGAGCTATATAGACTTGTGTTAATATGTCTCTTCAAAGCTGCTATGTACCTCTCCACTTCGCCAAACTCTAATTTCGACACAACTTATGCAAACTAAATCATGCAACACAAACAATAAGCATGTGGCTTGAACATATGGGTATATGTGTCTGTGTGTTTGTGTGTGTTCATACATATATTTGATATCAGTGTATATGCGTGCGTGATTATAATAATGGGATTATATTCTTAATAGGTGTGTAGGTGTATACCTACACACGCACATACAAATATATATATATATTTATATATATATATATATATATATATATATATATATATATATATATATATATATATATATATATATATATATATATATGACTGTGGTAAATCTAGCAAAATAAAGTTAGATGGTGGATGTGATAGTGAGGGAGAGAGAAAGTGAGTGAGAGAGAAAAGGAGGAAGGGAGAGAAAGAGTGAAGAAGGAAGGAAAAAAAGAAGATATTAAGCGAATCTTTTGAGAGACATGGGAAAGGTAAAATCTGCCATTAGCGAATGGTCACCAAAACTGCATAATTTCTTCTTCACCACACCAGCCATCATGTCTGACTGTAACCATCACCACCAACACCACCAGCAACAACAACAATGAACAACACTCCTACCATTAACCCCACTGCTGATACTACTACCGCTACTCACTCATTTGCCTCATTCATTTGCGGACTACTTCTGCTACTGCTAGAGAGAATGATGATGGAGATGATGATGATGATGATGATGAGGAGGAGGAGGAGGAGGAGAAGAAGATAAAGAAGAAGAAGAAGAAGAAGGAGAAGAAGAAGAAGAAGAAGAAGAAGAAGAAGAAGAAGAAGAAGAAGAAGAAGAAGAAGAAGAAGAAGAAAAAAAAAAAACAAAAACAAATCATATTATCTCTGACTGTCCCGTCCTGTCTAAAAAAGGATTATATCCACAGACATGTATATACACTCGAATCTGTGCCAGCACTATGGAATGACAACAGAAAAAATTGCATAATCAACTTCCTACAAAAAGGTCTCACAAAATGACTAAGCAGCCATACCTTGGGATATGCTAATAAACACAGATAGAGAGATCAAGGCTAATACGCCAGATATTATTGTTGAGGACTGATAGGAAAAAAGTGCCTTGTAACCAGCATATTAGTCCCAATAAATGACAATGTATCTCTAAAAGAAGCGAAGAAACTCTCGAAATACAAAAATCTATAAATAGAGATAACACGAATGTGGTGCTTAAAAAGAGGTACAGAATGTATATATAACCACAAAACCAGGAATTACGAATAGACACACACACACACACACACACACACACACACACACACACACACATATATATATATATATATATATATATATATATATATATATATATATATATATATATATATATATATAAAACATAAAGGAAATAACGCTGTTAGGCTCTGCACACATCCTACATGAAGCACTTGCATGACAGTAAAATAATAATAGATAATAGAAAAAGCTGTGAGGGAAAATCTCTAAAGAGTACAAGATTTAGGAAGGTGCTCAAAACAAAATTAAATGGAGGGAATATCATTAAAGCTATAAATACATACGCTAAGGCTAACCCAGTATTAAAATGTTCTGCTTCATGTCGGAAATAGACAAAAATCTAGTTGCAAAACTTGAATGGATAAAACAGGTAAGCTACTCAGAAAGCACAACGCACAGCACCGCGACATTGGGGCTGAAAAATTATGTTGTGCAGAGTAAATAAAGTAAACTAACGTCTGGAGATGTCCAAAAAGTTATTGAAACAGTAGGAGAATTCAATGAGAGACGGGAAAACAACAGAACAAGCAAATGAAAAGAGATGAGATTACATGGCTAATTCAAGCAACAAACGGAGACAATTGGAAGTAAAGAACGCTGGCTCTGGTTGATGGACGGGAACTTGAAGCAAGAGACTGAAATACAAATTGTAGCTGCTCGGGAACAAGAGGTTAGAACCAACCTTATAATGGCAAAGCTCGGTAAAACTCAGCCAGACAGCAAATATAGAAGCTGTAGGAAAGAAGACGAAAGAATGAACCACTTCTTGAATGAGTGCAGTATACTAGCACAAAAGGGGTATAAGTGCAGGTGTGACTTCGTAGGCAAAAGAGTTCATAGACAGTGTTAGCCAAGTGTGTGGTTTTAAGATGACAGGAAATTGATATGAACAAGAACGGGAGGCAGTGGTAGAAAATGAGAATTATATGATTTTGTGGGACTCCCTCATAAAGACTGACTATACTGGCTGCGTGGCAAGAAGCTTGCTTCCCAACCACATGATTCCAGGTTCACCCAAAATGCTGCCTAAAAGATTGAAAGAGTTTGGATCTGAGACATGTATTGTCGACTTGGCAGAACAGTGCCATCCTACATTCTACAAGAATCCTAAGAAAGATTCTTGAGATTTGAGGAGACCTGTCATTAAATCTCGAGGTACATTCTTCTCAATTAATTACCCTAATTAAATTACCATGCACTAGCTTAGAAAAATAAAATAATAATACTATTACAACTAATACAAGCTTGTATATGGATCTCCGACTTGGACTCTCACCAAGAGACTCAGGTGCAAATTGGAGGGTGCCTACACCAGAATGTTACGTGCAGTGCCAACAAAACAACGGTTATATGAGAATGTGCCAACATTTTGATCAACCATCCAAGAGTGGAGATTGAGAGTTGCTGGCCAACGCTGGAGGAGTAACGAAGAACTTGTGAGTAATATGTTGCTGTGGATAGCAAATCATGGTACCACAGCGGCTGGAAGACCACGGAAGACGTATATACAACAGCTTGTAGAAGATGTTGGATGCCACGTTCAAGACCTAAAAACGCTAAGGGAAGATCGGGTGGGATGGAGAGAGGTAGTGACGCTGGTCTGGTCAATCAGCCTGACTGGGTGATGCGTCGTTAAAAAAGAATACTAATAATAATAATAGCTTCAAATTTTGGTGCAAGACCAGTAATTTTAAGCGACCCAAATATTCAACCGGTAATTACTTTACCGACCCCGAAAGGATGAAAGGAAAAATCGGCTTTGGCGGAGTTTGAAATCACAATATAAGGAGTGAGAACCTATACCTGAAAGCTTTATACAGCGCTGTAACGAGTCCACCAATCTATAGTTCTCGTACCACCACCACTACAGCAGCAGCAGCAGCAGTAGTAGTAGTAGTAGTAGTAGTAGTAGTAGTAGTAGTAGTAGTAGTAGTAGTAATTGAATCAACAGCAGCTGCTGCAGCAAAAGCAGTGGTACACAATTATAAACTTCGTCGTCAATACGCTCACTATTTCTTTCGTAGTCATAAGCATTTCATGTCGCTGTTGACGTCGTCGTCATCGTCGTCGTCGTCGTCGTCGTCGTCGTCGTCATCGTCATCATCATCATCATCATCGTCATCACTATCAATCTAAAACCATTATATATTCCACTATAGTCACTATGAATAGTCAACAACAACAACGCCGTCAACAACTATGACAGCCGCTACTCTTACTGTACTCAACAAGACAACAGTTCTAATCCAGCCATGTCCATCACCACCTTTTAATATCAACAACCGCCCAGCACCACTGCAAGATCCCGTCCTTCACACGACCATCTTTATTTCTAAGACCATTACCACTTGGTCAGTGAGACCACCAATACCATCAACCACACCATCAGTACCGCCATTAATATTTCCCATTCACATGTCTGTGGGGTCAATTTCTATGTGGAGCAGAACGTAAAAAAGGGCGAAATGTCGCTAATAATTTTGTCCGGCGCAGTAGCCATTCTACCATCTCACCGCCTTAGCAATAATAATAAAAATGACAACGATAGTCCACTCAGAGTAATCCAAGGTAAAGCCCATGCAAAAAGCCCGGATTACTCTGCCATCGCCAGGGCATAGCGAAAGTGCCATCTTCCAGTTTCTTTCCTCCTGCTTAGAAAAGCATACTCAGCGTTGGTCCATTCGGTTCCACCAGTCGACCACCTATAATAATAATAATACTAATAATAAATGCCCTGGTGCAGTACCAGTCAGTGGCTCCCATGGCTTCTTATCTTAACTGATTAGAAGTGTTATCATGTGCATTGTTTTGTCTTGGCATAAAATAAGGGCTACAACAAATATTCTGCTCAATATCACAGATTTGCTTGTCAGTTGTTTGACCTTAACCAGATGAGAATTCCCTTAGTGGCTGACGATATGTGCATCTCTGATCACGAGCAGAAGTAGTTGGAGAGGATCGTACCCATGTGTTGAGAGGAATTCTTTGGGGGTTTTAATAATTCACCTCTCGAAACATAGGTGCTTCATTCAGCATTGCAGCGATCCAGCTTTTGAAACCAGGACCGAAACCTGTTACTGCGAGAACAACTTTCATGTAGTGGTTGTTGACCCTATCAAAAGCTTTCGTCTGATCCAGATTGATCAGGACCCCACCGATGCCAGGTTCCTTACCAGCCCTGTCTTTGATGTACTGCGTGAGGTGGAGGTTGTCGTGAATAGTTCTCGATGGGATAGCGCATGTCTGTGCGTCACCAACCAAGATATTGATGATATGTGCCAACCTCTTGGCTAACACCTTGGCCAAAATCTTATTATCTGCGTTCAGCAAAGTTATAGCCCTAAAATTTTCAGTTTTGTTCTCCTTATTTGGGTTCTTCCTCAACAGCACCACCACTCCACGGCTCACAGCACTGGGGATTCTCCCGTTCTGCTGCCACTTGTCGTAGACTGCTGCCAGGAGACCACCGAATAAGTCTGGTATATGAAAATAAAGCTCGAAGAGCAGACCATTCCACCCCAGACACTTCTCTCTTGCGCAGGCCTTCATCGCTTCCCGTATATCTTCGGCTGTTATCGACTCGCGTAATGTTGTCAGTGACAGAGGGAAAGGGAGGGGAATCTTCAGCATTCCAAAACTTGTTTTATGGGGAGGTGGCTTTTTTCCTTAATTTTTTTCCCAGATGCGTTCCGCCATCTTTATTTATATTGGATTAAAACGCCCACCGAATTTATTTGGGGGTCCAATATAAGCCCTCTAGGGACTAAACAGACACAGGAACCCAATGCCAGGTCTCTAGTGTTTCTATTACCAAAGTAGAATAATGCGTATACGGAAAAAAAACGGCAACAAATGGGTGTAAACTAAGCTTTTAAACCAGACTTACTCTGGGCGTTAGAAAATACGTGGGTCGTGTTCAGCAGTAAATATAATAATAATAATAATAATAATAATAATAATAATAATAATGATGATGATGATGATGATGATAACAAATTATTTTATCAACCACAGGGCTAAAGATTTAAGGGGACGTCACTACGTCAGAAAGCAGTTTGTGTGGAAAATTACGTAAAGGACGGGGAGAAAGAAATGGAAAAAAAGCAGTGAAATGTCATAAAAGTCTACGTAGCATATAAATTATGTGACAGCATGAATTATGCAATCCTCCTGATACACGAGAACTCCAACTAGGGGCAATTAAGGAACCCTACAGATCCAGTATTACCTTGACCACCAAAGGCACCAGCCTTCTCTCATGCTCTCGAATCTACAGGTGTGTACATAGAGTAGAGCTATTCACTCTAACCATTTTTGCCACAATCATTCATCTTTTCACAAATTCACTGCGAGGCTGCACTTCTTTTCCAACCTCACTTTCCTTTCCAAGTGGAACTTTAAAAAGTCGACGAGAGCCTAACCGAAGAGACAGGTGGTTTTCCTCAATCCTTATCCACCGCACAACTTCTTTTGCCAAAGCCACTAGACAGAGGAATACAGCCTGCATTGATGTTTTAGATAATAATAATAATAATAATAATAATAATAATAATAATAATAATAATAATAATAATAATAGACAATACGAAGAGTGCGATGTGATTGCAATAGATATTTTGTTGGTTTGAAAAATGAAAAGTGATACATGAGAATTCAAACTTCTAGAAATTCAAATTCAAAATGTTGAACGAGGGCAACCAGTGCTCCCCCATTGATAGAATGGCATCATCAGTCTTC
Source organism: Octopus bimaculoides (assembly GCF_046866305.1). NCBI lineage: Eukaryota > Metazoa > Mollusca > Cephalopoda > Octopoda > Octopodidae > Octopus > Octopus bimaculoides. The sequence goes on from NC_142949.1 coordinate 13,795,135, forward strand.
AATTTTCAAGTTTACAACTGACAAAAACAAAAACAAAAATTGAAGGCTGATGATGTCGTTCTGTTAACGTGGGAACGTAGGTGGCCCTCGTTCAACTATTTGAATTTCTATAATTTTGAATTTCTGTGTATCATTTTTCATTTTGAACTCGACGAAGACAGGCAAGCCGTCGATATAGCGTTCAAACCAATAAACTATCTATTGCAATCGCATCGCGCTCTTCGTATTGTCTATTTACCTTTGTGAGGAGTTACATTAATCCTTTTAAAATATTATAATAATAATAATAATAATAATAATAATAATAATAATAATAATAATAATAATGCACCACATATGATATATAGTTAATGTTGCATGCCCCTTTGACCCGCGAATAGTCAAGAAGAAAGACAGACTGATAGATAGATAGACAGACAGATAGATAGATAGATAGATAGATAGATAGATAGATAGATAGATAGATACATTTCTTTTATTAGCCACACAGGGCTCAACGAAGATGGGACAAATACAATGTAGAGCTTTTCTTTTTGGGAGGGGGAAGGAAGGAAAAAAAAAAAAAAAAAAAAAAATTGGTGGTGTCGATCAAGATAGATAGATAGATAGATAGATAGATAGATAGATACAACCATCTTAAGTACGAAATAGCCCGACTATGGAAAATGAATGTGAAGATAGTATCAATTTTTGTTGGGTCCTTGGGAACAGTATCGGAAGGCATCAAGAGGAATATAAAGGAAATTGGAATAGAGTGCCCAGTGGAACAGTTACAAAAGGTTTGCCCCCTAGAATTATCAGGAAAGTATTACATAGCTGAAAAGAGCGAATAGTGATATTAAGCCCGCTACACATACAAGACTTCAAGTGCTCCAACAAAACCTGTGTTAAAGAGAAAATAATAATGATCAATAGAATAAAATTACAAAATAATTTCGGTATGTTTCCTCTACAAGAGTCCGTCGTATACATAAAAATATAGATCTATATACACTATTGAGTCATAAGAATTAATCGCCGCCTTCAATGAACGTAATATTGAAAGCCAGCTAAGAAAGGTTTAATTTACATACACTGGTGGCATTTCAGCATCATAACTGTTGGTTACTTAAAGCATTTCACGTTTTTCATTCGCATTGTGGTTTTTGCTATTTTTATAAAGAGAGAAAAAAAAATTTCCCTCACAAATTGTAACAACAAAACAAATGTCTAGAAGAAATTTCAACGCGTAAATGCTCTGGAGTGTGGAGCGACCGTATCCAAAGGTACAGATTTCGCTGAGACTAAATAAGAATAGAGGAACAAAGTCATTACTCTGCATAATCTTCATATAGAGGCAGGCATGGCTGTGTGGCAAAGAAACTCGGTTTGAAACCACGTGGTTTCGCGGCATCTTGGGCAAGTATCTTTTCCCTATTTCTCTCTGTATATATATATATATATATATATATATATATATATATATATATATATATATATATTACCGGAGTAAGCACATAAATGTGCAACAAAGTGGAAAGAAGAGTATTCAAATACCAGATGTAGAGTAATATGCTTTATTTAAAAGCAGTAGAAATATAACAAAAAACTGGTACTCAGAGTTTCACGTTCCCCTTCATCGGACAGTTTTGTTCTGACAAACAAAACTGTCCGATGAACGGGAACGTGAAACTCCGAGTAACAGTTTCTTGTTATATTTCTGCTGCTTTTAAATAAAGTGTATATATATATATATATATATATATATATATATATATATACATACAGATAGAGAAGGAAAAGGTATATATATATATATATATATATATATATACGTGTGTGTGTGTATATATACATATATACACGTGTGTGTGAGTGGCTGCACGTATGTATTCCTGTACGTATATGAATATACATCAGCGTGGGGCTTTGTTTTAGTGTTTGTCGACAACCACTACTCAACAGCCGGTATTGGTTTAGTAACATCTCCATAACGTTGCGGTTCAGCACAAGTGATCGATAGAACAAATATCTGACTTTGAAACAGAAAAATAAGTCCATGTCTGACAAGTATCTGACTTCCAAACAAGAAATAATGACTAAAACAAATAAAAAATAATTTAAAGAAAAGTATAAATAAAAAAATGAATACGACTAATCAAGGATTTGGTAGAAAATCATCAGGGAATGTTACTTCTGAGAACTAACACTTTTTCTTTAATAACAAAACAGTGTTTAAACATGGCGTATCAAAAGAAATAAAAATAATTGAGCAACGCCAACCAATAATGGCTTCTAAAATGGTTTTTCTTTTATATTTTTGCTACTGTTTGGGCCATTAGCATTTGTGTTTCTCACAGAGGAATTTTTCATCAAAGAAAACAGAGGAAAAAAAGCTGAGATAATGTGCCATCGCTTAAATTCACCTTGATGTTCAATTGAAGGTATTTACATTTCGTTACACAACACTGAGTTTTGGTCGAAGACGACATTACCAAGTTTGTCATTTTAGCCGTTTGTATCCAAATAGAGACGAACGTCAAGTAAAGTCACTCGTATCAATCCGTTCATGATAATGCTGGGAGTTTATTTTCTTCCACAAAGTAGACATAATAAATTTAAAAAACGCGCTACAGAAATGAGTTATCTGTAATAATAATAATAATAATAATAATAATAATAATAATAATAATAATAATAATAATAATAGTAATGATAATAATAATGATGAAGGAAAGAGAAAAGGTTGATAAATATGGAGACCTGAGAATTGAGATCGCTAAGATGTGGCAGCTACGAGAGTCAAACATAAAGGTTATCCCTATTGTCATCGGAGCATTGGGTTCAATACCACCCAAGCCGAAAAAACATCTGAAAACTTTAGAACTATCCTACAATCTAGATGTATTGCAAAAGTTGGTATTACTTGGAACTGACTTGACAAACAGTACAAACACCCGGTAGACACAATATCAACAACCTCACGATATTGTATACTGTGCGTCGTCTATAATAATAATAATAATAATGATAATAATAACAATAATAATAATAATAATAATAATAATAATAATAAAAAAGAGGCAGAGCTGGACAGCCTAGTCCAGTCTGTGCGGATTTTCTCCCGTGATATTAAGATGGAGTTTCGACTCTCAAAATGTGCTACGATGGTGATGAGACGGGGAAAGCTTGCCAGGACAGAAAGCATATGGTTGCCAAGTGGTGAAATAATGAAGGCAATTCAATCCCAATCCAGCTATAAATACCCGGGATTACTTGAGGCAGATGGAATCAAGCACCACAGTATGAAGGAAAATCAAAAAGATAATATCTGCGGCGAGTGAGAAAAATATTGGCTTCAACGCTGAACGCCAGAAATATAATTTCAGCAAAAAACTCGCGTGTAGTAGTTCCACATGGTACTGGAATCCTGAAGCGGGCAGAGGAGGAGCTAAAGGAGATAAACAAGAAGTCAAGAAAGCTCAAAAAAATTAAAGAAGTCCATCACCCACGTGCAGACACTGATCACCTATACATGAAGAGAACAATGAAAGAAGGGCCCTGATAAGTGCCGAAGACTGTGTGCGTATTGAACTCAAGAGCTTAATGAGATACTTAGCCCAAAGTAAGGAAACCTTGCTAGTGACAGTTAGGAACGAGGGAGTATTGAAAGCAGAGACAAAAAGGAACACAAAGGAAGAAGTACAAAACAGACATGAAGCACGACCGGAATAACCAGGAAAGTATTAGATGATTATAACGAGTAGCATGGTGCCGTAGGCTGCAGGTAGAAAATCCGCTACGCATGCAAGATTCTAGAAGCTCCAATAAAACTTATGATAAAGAGGAAATAATAATGATGATAATAATTTCTATTATAGGTAAAAGGCCTGACATTTCGGGGAGGGAACGAGTCGATTTCATGACTTCAGTGTTTCACTGGTACTAAATTTATCGATCTCGAAAGGATAAAAGGCAAAGTCGACCTGGGCGGAATTTGAACTCAGAACATAAAGAGCCGGAGAAAATACGGCTAAGCATTTTCTCCGACACTTTTACGATTTTAAGAATAACATAAGAAGAACATTTGCGGTGGCAACGTATCAGTTTTATCAAATCTTAAAAGAGATGACATTGCTTACCATAAAATTTATTTCAAGAGAAAATCTGTATAGGAAATAAAGATATTTTACAGAAGTTATAAAAAGAATATCAAAAAATATAAAACGATGTCCAGATGATGTGATATATATATATATATATATATATATATATATATATATATATGTATATATATGTATATATATATATATATATTGAAGATGGTGAAGATAACAACTGGGAAATCAAAATTGTGTTAAATAACAGCTAAAAAGATAACTAATAAAACTTTAAGTGTGAATTTTGTGGCTTTTGTGAGGGTGGAGGTGGGATTTATGTACTAAATGGAATTTCTGGAAATTTACATTCGGAAAGAAGGAAAAAAAACATCGGTTTAATAATAATAGTAGTAGTAGTAGTAGTAGTAGTAGTAGTAGTAGTAGTAGTAGTAGTAGTAGTAGTAGTAACATCAACAACAACATCGACAATAACAACAATAATAATAATAATAATAATAATAATAATAATACAGGTGACAACCAGCTTTACTTTATATCCATTAGCACCATTCCAAGCTGTAAAGCAACATAATAAGAATTGGACAAATAATTTTGATTCCAATGCAGTGATCATTGAGCTATAATCGGGATGGAATTTTCCTCAATTATCCAACAATAATGTCGAAGTCTTCGAGATTTTTTTGTCTTTTACTAGTTTTTATACGTTGTTATTTTGATCTTTTATTGCCTTTTTTCTGGGTTTTTTTAGTATCGAATTTTTTTTAATGTTTTGAAGTGAAAATAAATAAAAGGTAAATATAATTTAATGTTAAAACTTTACACATAATTATCAAAATTATGGTACAATGAATGAATGGGTATCCGTGTAGAGGAGGTGAAATAAATTTCTTTTCAAAATCAAACAGTTCATTGTAAATGCACAGTCTTATGGTTTTAGTTTCAATTATTCAGAAAGAATTTTTTTTAACTATCTTAAAATGGTTATTAATTCTTTGTCCAAGTTCAGTACCTACAACAGCCATTTCAGTTTTGTTGCATCACTTGGAAAGAATATCTTGAAAAAAAATTGGTTAGGTAATCTCGGCTGATACTACCGCTAAACGCTTAACGAATAAACTATTTTTGAAGGGGAAAGAGCAAAACCCCACCACAGTTCTATGGAACATTCTCGTATTCGAACTCGCATCTGAAAAGTAATTTTAAATCTCTCGATATATAATCTTCAAACTCGTTTGTTATTTGAGAAAAATCTATTTCTTTATTCACTGCATTTATGAGTTCTCATTCCATTAACAAGATTAAGGAGTCTATGGAATACAGATTACAATCAAGCCCTAAATGTGATAGTATATATCCATATTTCCCAATGAAGTTCTTAACTCTTTCTCTATCGCAGAAAATCGACTTCTTCCATATTTAAATCGTAATACCAGAATAATTGTTAGTTTTCTTACACACACACACACACACACGCAAATACACACACATACACACATATACATTGTTTATGCTTTCCCCTCCGGTTTTTTGTTCTATGTGTGCCATAAATATCGCCATCCATTTAGAGAAAAATTTGTAGTTTAGAATCAGTAGTTCTTTGACTGCTATTTCTAAATTTTCAGTATGTTGGAGAAGCAACTCAATGCTAATCCCTGTATATTTATGATGATAAATGGTTTTACCGATAAAGGTTTTTTCATACTGAACTACTTGGCAAAATTGTTAATTATTAATTCTATTATTAATTGACGATTCCCTGCCCTTATTCTTGTATATTTTATATTTGATACCTCTAAGTTAGGTGGCTAAACCGTAATCCCTTCACACGGGACTTTTTTCATACGGGACTATTTGTGACGCACATGGAATAGATTTCTTTGAGATGGGATGCCTGAACTCACTAACCGATGAATTCGTAAGTGCCTTTCTTATCGTTGATTTTTGGTGTCGCATGGCCGAAAATTACCGTGACTTTTTTTAGAGACACTTTCAAATTTATCAGAATATCGGACTGAGGATTGGAATAGGGATTTTTCATTCTCTTAACCATGAAACGATCGTATCCGATTAACTAAAAACTTGTTTTGTTTATGCTTTCCCCTCCGGTTTTTTGTTCTATGTGTGCCATAAATATCGCCATCCATTTAGAGAAAAATTTGTAGTTTAGAATCAGTAGTTCTTTGACTGCTATTTCTAAATTTTCAGTATGTTGGAGAAGCAACTCAATGCTAATCCCTGTATATTTATGATTATATATATATTGTGTTTATTTACTGCATACTAGCTATTAATTTTAGTACTAACTGAAATTGGCGTTGTAGAGAACACCTCTGTGTCGACTACGAGCCAATCAGATGGTGAAAGTTACTGGACAAACCAGGAACGACGGGATCCAAATCAACTGATATAAATGCATATATATATATATATATATATATATATATATATCGTTAAAGTTTTTTTTAAATCAAAACATTGTATATATATATATAAAGTTTAATCTTTTATTCTTAATAATTTTTTCTTTCCTAATTTTTTCATTCATAATTTTTCCATTCATAATTTTTTCATTCATATTTTTTATTATTACGTTTGTAGAAATAAATAATCTTGTATTTTTCTATTATTCAATTGATCTTTAATTATAATTGAATAAACGTCTTCAGCTTTAAATAATATAGCTTTAACTATTACACCGGTTAAATATGTACTAATTTTATCTTCATTATTATTTAAAACTTAAACTTCGTTCAACTTGTATTTAAAACAATGATAATTTATGTAAGATGTTTTTTGTATATAATATACATGTTATTATAATTGATGAAGGGATGATTATTGAATGGTTATTATTTTGATATTATGATATTTTAAAAATAATTTTTCTATCTTTATATAATAAGTATTTCATATTAATTCATTTGGTACTTATTGTTGGTTGAGATATATATCTAATTATTGTTCTACTTACGATCTGACGAGTAGCTATATTTTTGAATAGAATTTCTTTTCTATTTGAAAATTGGTTATGAAACACGTGTAATCTTTTTATTATATTTATCTTATGATATTTACTTTACTTTATATTATACTCATTTATTGTGCTTTTAATTATTATTTTTTCTATATGTGATAGTGCATTTTCATCGATGAGTTCTTGAAAATTGGTTATTTTCCCTAAAACTATATATTTTATATATACTTTATCTATAAGGCTCAATTTAATTTAATTTTTTTATAAATTGATTTTAATTGAGTTTTTTACCTGTAATTTTTTTGGATTTTGTCCCTAATATTATTATTATATATATATATATATATATATATATATATATATATATATATATATATGCACATATACATACGCATATATATACACAGTCACACATAAATGGATATAATATATATATTATATATTATACATAGATGCATATAATTGTACATACACAGACACGTACATACAAGTATATTATGTATCTGTTCGTGTACACACACACACACACACACACACACACACATATATATATATATATATACACACATATAAACCATGAAAGAGGGGATAAATTTCAAATGTCAGTGTTCTTAATCACTCAATATATTTCACACCATCGGAATACTTCACAACATACACAGATACACTCATATATATAGATATATATATATATATATATATATATATATGATATAATATAAAAATATATAAATATATGAATACATAAAAATCATAAATGTACTTGCATGAGATCTTATGAGCTTGCATATCTATATTAGAAATCAATGAGGATATTAAAATATGCGCATGATGAATGTAAAGTGCTAATCCAAATAGATGAAATGGTGGTATAAGATGATTTTAAGAAGAATCTTCAGTCACATGGCTGTTTCGAGTATGTGTAGGTTGAGATGGGCGAATTATTTCCAACCATAACAATCATCCGAATTTCTCTCGTCAGCGGTAATTTAAGAAGATTTACAAAAGAGTTTTTTTTTTTTATTTCTAAAACACATAATTTTTTAGCAAGTTTAAAAATTCGATTGCTGTATCGAAAGAACATACCGTTCAAGCGAATGATATATAAGAACTGAATTTGCATGTTTAATTAGATTATAAAAACTATTGATAATATTGTTTTAAGATGAATCCAAATGCACAAAAGATAAATAGGTTAAAATCATATAAACTAATTATTTTGGGAAAAAAATTTAAACATTGATAAATATTTATGTCTGCAAAGAATTATGACATCCGAAATCTTATTAAGTAAAATTTTATATATATATATACATACATTTGTATATGTATGTATATATACGCGTGTGGATGTGTTTATATCTGCGTAGATAACCAACTATTTAGTAAGTGCTAAATATACTTATACTATTTAGTAAGTATATTTAGTGCATGCTTTAGACTTATTACTCCGCCTTAACGAAGTTAGACCCATCACTTCAAAGTACTTGCCAAAAAGAAAATGTGGATGGAAAAGGACATAGTTCAGAGATGAAAAACTCATCAGGTCGTCTGCATTGATGGGTCATGGGCTCGGGTGCTACAGAATTGGGATTAAATATTGCAGAGAAGAATCGCAAGGCAGATTCTTTAAGCCGAGCCAACCAATGGAGACCCAGGAGTAAACCAAGGATGAGATGGTTGAATAACATCCATAGTCTCAGTTAGTAACGCTTAGGAATCCAGTCGCAAAGTGGAATAACGGGTGCTTCTGACAAGACCCCACGAGGGAGATGCCTGGAGACTCTACAAACACAACTCTTCTGAGAGAGTGAGCGAAGAAAATGGACAGATAGATAGATAGATTGATAGACAGACAGGCAGATAGAAAGACAGACAGACAGACAGACAGACAGACAAACAGACAGACAGACAGACAGACAGACAGACAGACAGACAGATAGATAGATAGATAGATAGATAGATAGATAGATAGATAGATAGATAGATAGATAGATAGCAGGAAGGATAGGTGAATGGATGAACAGATGGACGGATGCGAAACGTTCAAACGTGGAGATGTCCATAGAATATATTACTCAGACACGCTTTCCGCATACTTATACAATAACTATAATAGTGTCAAGAATATAGTACACAGAACACTCAATATGTTGAATTAATACTTTCTCGTCTATTATTCTTTCTTTCTTCAATCATTCCTGTTCCCGTAGTCTTTATCATTTGGTGAATTCTGAAAAGTTTAGAATTTCGTTTGGTGGCAAAAGCAATCGCTCACCTTATCGTTTTAATATAATGCCTGTATAAAAATATCACCAATTCTTCTGCATATAATCCGTGTTTAATCTAGACATCAGTGTGAATATATCGCTTATAGCAGAATCAATTTGACAATCTTTGCTATGCTGGGGTTTATATATTATTCTCACAGCAGGAAAGTATCCCGATGAAATAAATCCATCAAGAATGCGAAGGAAATTTCATGTCTGTGGTTATACAAGCGCATGTGTGTATGCTGTGTGTGTGTGTGTGTGTTTACTTATGTCCCTAAATGTGCCTGCATGTGTTTGTGTACCTGTATGTGTGTATGTGCGTGTATTGAGCCACCATATATATATATGTGTGTGTGTGTGTGTATATGTGTGTGTGTGTGTGTGTGTACATACATACACAACACACACGCACATACAGACACATGCTTACAAACACACGTACATATTTATATATGTATACTTACAAACGTATATTTGTACCGCCAAAATATATATCTATACATACATACATACATACATACATACATATATATATAAATATATATATATATATATATATATATATATATATATATATATATATATATATATATATATATATATATATATATATATATACACATACACACATACATATATATATGTGTTTGTGTGTGTGTGTATATAGAGAGAGAAAGAGAGAGAGAAACTGACACAGAGCGAAAGAGAATGGAAGAAAAGGAGAGAGTTAGTAAAGGTTTTCCAAATTCTGTGATTTTTCTTAGCCTGATGGTTAAAGCATTGGAGATCAGTGAAAGAGTCAAAGCAAACGAAAGAGAGAAAGAAAGAAGTGAAGACAATACTGGATGGAATGAAAATATTTATTATAGTTTCTCGTCAAAATTAATAATGCAAACTATGTACTTGCCGGCTAGTCACATTATAAATATTTTGTATGTGTTTGAGCGAGTAACATATATATATATAGAGAGAGAGACAGAGAGATTAGAGACTTAAATTAAAAGATAGGATAAAAAATCAGATATTAATTAATATCGATTTATTACCAGGAAGCTAGCACATTTACAGAATCAGAGAGATTCGGAAAAAATATCTGAGATCTTACACTGTCTTGCCCGCATACGTTTTGGTATTTTGCTGAATTTCGTTTAAGAACCATTAGGTCTTAGTAGACACAACATGTGGTCTATTTCTAGCATATTAAATGACCACTTTAGTGGTCATAGTTATATATAGATTAGAGACTTAGATAGATTAGATAGATATCTAGATAGACAGGTCTTTTTGCTTGTTTCAGTCATTAGATTTCGGTCATGATGGAGCACCACTTTTAGAAATTTTAGTCGAAGAGATCGGCAAAAGTACTTATTTATTTTTAAACCGGGTGTTTATTCTATCAGTGTTTTTTTTTTTACCAAAAAGCTAACTTATGGGGACGTAAACATACCAACACAGGTTGTCAACCGCTGGTTGGGGATAAACGCACACACCAAGACACACAACGCACGCACACGAACATACATACATGCACATATAACACATACACACATACACCAAGACACATACACACACATATAACACATACACACATACATATTATGTATGTATGTATATATACGACGGGGTTCTTTCATTTTCTGTCTTCTAAATCCACTTACAAACTTACAAGGCTATAGCTAGAGACACGTGTCCAAGGTTCCACGCAATGGATCTGAAATGAATGTGCGATCTTTCAGCTACACATAGCTTGCATTTCTTTGATCCATTTGCATGACGTAGATTTCCCTAACGATGCTTCACTTGATTTTATATGGTGTGAAGTTAGGCTTCAGAGCCCATAGGCAGCTAGCCACCTTTGAGGCTTTATTTTTGTCCATGTGTCGGAAAGAAGATGAGTGGTTTTCGTAACGTCTTTTAAAATTGTGCAAAAACCGACATAATTTTTCTTTTCAATTACATTATTTTGGAGCATTGTTGTGACTCTAGCTTCATAACCAACTGAGTCTATCAAACACGCCTGATTGACTGAGTAAGCTTCGGGGTCTCAAGAGTTACAACTAGAAGTGGGTTTTTGGTGTGGCTTGCGAGCGGTAATGTCCTTCATATTTGGCCAGTGGCTGTATGAAATTTTTACCGAATCTATCAAATTGTTCCTGTATTTATGGGTTACTGGTAAATGCATATCAGATAATGCCAGAACCTTTTGCCTATGTTAGTCTTAATATTCAAAGAAAAAAGAGTGGAGGAGAACCATATTATTTTCCTGGATCTATTTTTAGATTTCATATTTTTAATTGAAGGGTTGTAAGATTCCTTATCCTTGAAGCCGATATTTGCTAGGGAATCTTCTTAGAAATCAACTTTGGACAGAATAGTGGTTATAGAAATGTTGATGCATAATTGACCACAGGTATATAGGAGTCCATCACAGTCGTGAGATGTGCCTAAACCATCATGTCTGTATAAACTGTTATGATGCGATTGGAACTGGATCTCAGCGTATTTAATGTGCAGAGAGCTACAAGATCACAGATGTCCGTTTTCTCAAATAATCCGATCGATACATCGAATAATTCATGTGTTCCGGATCTTTAACCCATACGGATCCCTTACTGAATAGAAGGCATCTTCACGTTTGCATGATAAAGCCCTGGTCTATATAAACCAATACTGAAATATCTTTTTGTGAACTTAATCTCCTTATCCAGCAATGATCTCAATATGGAGGGATACAAATCTACTATATGAAACTGCGTAAATCTGGTTCTATGCTTATTAGGTTTGTAATCTTTTAGAGTTTTGAAAGCTTCTCTTTTCGCTAAGTATTTTAACCTATCATCAACTTTACTCCATTTAGCAAGGAATTTAGTCTCAATTGTTATTAGCGTTGTATCTACCTATTTTAACTTCCTTGTATTCTGTGTAAAAGGTGTAGTGCTGCAACCTATCACATTGACCATTACTGACTTATCACTAAATCAAACAGTTCTGCTTCAAAACGGGTTATATCTTTTATCTGGGATGAGTATTTACGTGTCTTTAATTCATAACCTCCAGCGGCAGTGTGTTTGCGTGCTATCAGACAGTAAGGTCTTCCTTCTCTTTCTTCTCACAAGGTCTTCAACTTTCTCCAGAAGCACCCTGAGTTATAGATTATTCGTTGGTGTAGGTATATTCTTTACAGAATAATCCATGCGGTTGAAACCCATGATAGCATCAATTAAATTGTAGAATCCTTAGAGCCACTCAACGTAGCTATCACGCCAAACATATGAACTGTGTATTTCCTGTATGGTAACTATCAACTAGCAAACTAGATTGACCATCATTCACAAATTATCTTATCCTAGATGTTAAAGACAATGGCTGTCAGCAAAGCTTTGGCTGAAATTTAATGTACCACACCTCTAACTCTGTCACCTACAAAACTAAATAGTCCAGAACCAAACAGGAGCAAGATCTCCGACTTCGTAACGAGGCGAGTGTTACTTCGAAATTTCCTTCTCCTAGAGAGATGTCTAAACAAAGAGTAAGGGATCTCTCGTTCCAATCTGTTCAATGGCCGTTGACTCTACTGAGTTAATGCGTCCTTTGACAGGTTCTGGTTTTCGTCCTGCAGAGTGTCCAACGAAAACCACCCTCCTTATCAAGTAGGTCCGGTAGGATTGCCGGTTTAGTAGACGATGCCCCGACCATGCAATGGGTTGTAATGGGTTACATGTTAACAGTAGCATTAAGAGTGACTTGGCATAATACATACATACATACATACGTACATACACACACGCACATACATAAATACACACAAATGCATACATATACATATGTGAATGTATGTACGTATGTATGTACGTATGTATGTATGTATGTATGTATGTATGTACGTCGATCAAATTCACTCACAAGGCATTTGTCGGCCCGGGGTTATGGCAAAGGACGCCCAAGTGACATTGAACACGAAACCACGTCCAAGTCCGTAACCATACATCCATGCCTGCGTCAACATACATCTCTCTACGTGTGTGTGTGTGTGTGTGTGTGTATGTGTGTGTGTGTATGTGTGTGTGTGTGTGTGTGTGTGTGGGTGTGTGTGTGTGTGTGTGTTTGACTATGTGTGTATGTGTTCGTGCACTTTAAGAGATAGATGGAGAGACACTCCCATTAATATTGATATAAATGTGGATCCATCTACGTATATCCATAGTAAACCGATTCTGTATTTGTAGCAGACATTTGACACTAATGAAACCATATTTAATGGAACTGGAATACAATTGTGTCACTCCTCTTTCTTCATCAATCATAGGAATTATTCGGTGACCACCAACCGCTAACTTGACAATCTAAATATAATGCATTAAACGGTATAAATTTTATTAATCACATCCCATAAACTATGCGTTAATAATTTAAGTGTCACTATTTCTTTTCACGCTTTTTTTAACGCATGTTGTAGAAATCCTCACCGAATACGAGTTTATCGCTAAGATTTCACCATTCTCTCCATCCATCATACATCCATCTAATCAACGCACTCAACTTGATAAACGGGCAAGATTTTGTCTTGCTTTGTGTGTGCGTGTATGTGCGTGTGTTTTATTTTTGCTTTTCTGTTTTTATCTTATTTTGGTATTCTAAGTGGATTAACGTCGATTTATTTTCTACTTTGTCAGATTTTTCGCTCATCTGTAGAAACGTTTACTTCATATCGATACGATAAATGGTAAATTTGATTAAGAATCTGTTGATTGGACGGGCATTGAGTCCACCTATACAAATGCGGACATATGTGTAATACATAAAGGATGTGCGAGTCTGTTTCTGTATGTATGTGTGTGTGTTTCTGTGTGTCTCATTGTGATCAGATATATCTATGTGTATTTGTGTGCATGTGTGCATTGTGTGTTTGTTTGTTTGTGTATGGTGTGTGGTGGTGGTGGATTCTGTGTGTGTGGGATTGTGTTTGTGTGCGTGCATGCGTGCGTGCGTGCGTGTGTGCGTGCGTGTGTGTGCGTGCGTGCGTGCGTGTGTGCGTGTGTGTGTGTGTGTGTGTATGTGTGTGTGTGTGTGTGAGAGAGATCTTGGCTGTCACTCGAAATCAAATATGGTTTGGCAGAAGCGATTTTGTTTCCATATATATTGAAGAGACTTCATCAACAATATTTTCTCTTTCCTCGGACTGCAGACTGAACCATGACTGCAGGTATCTAACGTACTGTTGGTAATTCTTGTGCAGAGGGTCGTGCTCAAGCCTTTTCTTTCTTTTCTTCCTCGTGCAGTTCTACTCTACAGCACCTACTCCTTTGTTCATACGCCTCTGTCACTGTTTGCGGCCAGTCACCGTCTTCTCGGTCACGGCCAAGTCGCCTGTTTCAATGTAATGTCGTGTGATATCATTTGATGATATTGTTATGACGAATTGTCGAAAGCCCTCTTCTGCAGCTCTCATATTCGCCTCGTCGAACAGTACAATCTTGTAGATCCTATTTCCTTCTTACGGATTACGGGTCCCATCCAGTGCATCTGTGATTCCAGCAAGTAGGACCCTAAACCTATTTTTAAATAAGGAGACCTCTTAGTTGGAGATGTGTTTTGTCAAGAAACGTTCATTATGATCGTAACTGATGCGATTGGCCGCTCATCAGCATTTTTTTTTCTTTTTACATGCCGGAAGTACATTATGTAAATTTCAGCAGAATACAACGGACAGAATAGTTCTACTGCTCGGTAAACTTCCCATTTTGGTTAGAAGTTTCATGCCACGTTATAACCTCAATAAATTACTGAACTGCACAAAAGCAACCGCAGCTGACAGTATGCAACGATGCTCTTCTACATCCAGCTTACCACTAGTAATCGTAAGATTCAAATAGCTAAAATCTTTCACTGCACTTTCAGGTTGATTCACGATCAAAAATTCCATGCTTAGACTGATATATCTATACATATGTATGTATGTATGTATGTATGTATGTATGTATGTATGTATGTATGCATGTATGTATGCATGTATGTATGTATGCATGTATGTCTGTGTGTGTAGGTAGGCAGTAGATAGCTAGTTTGGTAGGTAGGTACAAATATCTCCCCGGTTTGACATTGAACTGCAGCCGGTCGAGTTCTGGAGTTGTGGAGAACAGGGAGCCACCTTTGATTACCATTACTTTCAGATCGATTCTGACCTGAAATGGAAGTATCTGCTAGGGTCTCAACTATGCTTTAAATATACTTGCCGGGGATAGAAGAGACTCTTGATATTTTTTTATAATGCCATGAGAAAAGCAGCTCTTCTATGAGAAAAATACTCTGACATTAAACTTGCAGTCAAATGTCTACAGTCAACCTGTGGCAAAAATACTATACAAGATTTTGTCACTTAAATTCAATCTCTTACAAATGTCTCACTATCATTTTAGGAAATGGCTATCATCTGACAAGAAGATCAATAATCATGTATACATACATGCATACATACATACATACATACATACATGCATGCATGCATGCATGCATCCATGCATGCATACATTCATACATACATACACACATACATACATACGTATACATACATACGCGCGCGCGCTCACACACACACACACACACACACACACACAGGTATATATATATAAATTATTCATGTGGTTATTCGCAATTTACAACCGAAAGGCAACAGGTATAGTCATCCCTAAAGTGACAGAGGGTGCTAGTAAGCACCAGCATTGCTAGAAATAAGAGTCAAAGCAACTCTTAGCCACGTGAGAGGGAGATAATCGTCCTACGGCAAGCGAGATGGAGTCATATCACCGATGCTTTCAGATTTTATTAACCTTCATCGGTGACTCATTAGTCCGTCGCCGAGGGTTAAAATTTTAACTCACCTTGTCAGTCTTATAGAGAACACCATCGAAGTCACTATCAACCATTTTCTTTTAAAAGTTTATATATATATTCTTTTATTCTTTTATTTGTTTCAGTCATTTGACTGCAGCCATGCTGGAGCACCGCCTTTAGTCGAATAAATCGACCCCGGGACTTATTCTTAGTAAGCCTTGTACTTATTCTCTTGGCCTCTTTCTTTTGCCGAACCGCTAAGTTTCGGGGACGTAAACACGCCAACATCGTTTGTTGTTAAGCGATGGTGGGGGGACAAACACAGACACAAACATAGACATATATATATATATATATATATATGCACGCACGCACACACACACACACACACACACACACATATACATAGACATATATACGACGGGCTTCTTTCAGTTTCCGTCTACCAAATTGACTCACAAGGCATCGGTTGACCCGTGGCTATAGTAGAAGACACTTACCCATGGTACCACACAGTGGGACTGAACCCGGAACCATGTGGCTGGTAAGCAAGCTACTTACCACACAGCCACGCCTGCGCCTATATATATATATATATATATATATATATATATATATATATATATATATATATATATATATATATATATATATATATATATATATATATATATATATATATATATATATATATATATATATATATATATATATATATATATATATATATATATATATATATATATATATATATATATGTGCACACACACACGACGGGATCCTTTTAGTTTCCATCTACGAAATCCACTCACAAGGCATTGGTCGACCCGTGGCTATAGTAGAAGACACTTGCCGAATGTGCCACACAGTGGAACTTAACACGGAACGACGTGGTTAGGAAGCAAGCTTCTTTATTTCATTTTATTGGCCATGACAGCCTTACATAGAAAAAAAGGGGAAAAAAAGAAAGAAGCTGCGGGCTGGACAAAGACATAATGGTATGTGTAATGAAAGTAGTAATAATGAATAAATGTGGGGAGACAGCAACGCCCGCCGATTGCTTGATCCCCGAAAACATTGCTCTCTCATATGTGGCAACAAGCCTCTTACAAATGTTCATATTGTTCATGATATCTATCACTGAAACATTTTCGCCTTTCATGCATAACCCTCCTCATCACTTGTGTGTCCGATTCCCATCAACGCCCACGCCCTCTCTAGGCACACCTTGAGTGGCGTGTCGGCGTCGCCAGGCACTACGTAAAACATTTCTCTGAAGTCATATAGCTCCTGCAATTGTCCCACATTAAGGCCTCCACAGCTATCTGCGGAGGCCCATTCGGGATCCCGCATGCAGGCCATGGTTGCTCCCTTAGGATATTTTTCTAACTCCTTTTCTATATCCCAACCCCCTCTGTGGAAGAAGACCAAAAATTCTTCTTCCGGTAAAGAGATAGACTTTTCTACCGTCGGCGGCACAATTCCCACCGGCGGTGGTTCAACACCTGTTGGCACCTGTTTCCTTTTTTTCTTTTTCTTTTTTCCGGTGGGAGAGGAAGAGTCCTCCGGTTTACCCGGGAGACTCAATCTCTCTTCTAGCTCTACATTTGTTTGAGGTTTCGGCGGGATAATATTAATGCCCGCCTTTCTCTTTTTTCCTTTTTCTGTTGAGGCTACCGTCTGCTCATTTATTTTCTCCTGCCGAGCAGGACTATTTTTTTTAATGGGTGTCTGCTCCTGGGCCACTTTCATGTCCCGGTGACAATCCTTTTTCAAATGGCCAGGCTCTAGGCATCCGTGACACTTGACAGGGCATCTCTGAAGGATCACAGGATACCTAGATCCTGCCATGGTCAAGTAGTCTGGAAATACCAGATTGTCATCGTCTAACTGGGTCCACAACGTTAATATGGCCTTAGCCCCGACCCAGTCAGCAGATGGCAACAATTTTACATTTAACAATTTAATGTTTCTGGTGCTACAAAGTCCCTTTTGGATGGTTTCGGCCAACCAACTCTCTTTTAAACCCGGTGGCAACCCGCAGACAAACGCCCGCTTACATTTTCTCCCACAATAAGAGGGGAGGAACAAAATTTTTTCCCCCTCCAGGGGCTGACTGGCGAACTTACACGCCATCTCCGGGGTTCCAAACAGCAACCATATAGTTGCATATTTGGAACCCCTGGCGATATGCTCTATCGCCGGCATGTACTCTGCCAGCTCCTTTTCTATTTCTAGCCTAGAAAAGGGGACAATGGTATCCAAGGACTTTGAATAAGTCCTTAGAACCACCGTCTTCCTTTCCAAATTTGTCACCCATTCTTTGGGTGGGTTAATTTCCCACACCAAAGCAGTGTTATTTTTTCTATTGCTCATGTTTTAACTGCAAAAATAATAATAATAATAATAATAATAATAATAATAATAATAATAATAATAATAATAATAATAATAATAATAATAATAATAATAATAATAATAATAATAAACAAACAAAAACGAAAAAACAAAGTTCACAGCTAAATATCTGTTCTCTGGCCTATTTGAACTCCTGACCAGGCCTGTGTACTCCAATGTAGGTAATCCAATAATTGGTTCACAAATACTGGTGCTCGTAGTATAATTCAATTGTCATAAATTTTCAATTTTTTTCCTTTTTTCATAAATTGAATTTACAACACGGCTAAATTCACCGTGTTGTCTCTTTGGTTGGCGGTGAAGCAAGCTTCTTACCACACAGCCACGCCTGCGCCTCTCCCTCTTCTCTCTCTCTCTCTCTCTCTCTCTCTCTCTCTCTCTCTCTCTCTCTCTCTCTGTATATATATATATATATATATATATATATATATATATATATATATAAACTTCTAACAGGAAACGGTTGATAATGACTTCGATGTTTCGGCTTGATCACCGTCATCTGACAGTCTGATGAAGGTGAACAAAATGAATCCCGCCGAGTGGCCACCGTTAGAACGCCTGCTGTGTCTCTTCCAGCTGGTCACAGCTTTGTAGTCTCATTGGAATTACCCATGTTATGCCTGTTAGCCTTTACAATCTTCTTACAGCATTGAGCCGCAGCCATGATGTCAGAATGTTGATACCTGGTGTGAATCATCGTGATACAGGTAACACTTTTCCAATATTTAGATGGCTTCCAATCCACCATGTCACCTAATTTTTTTTCTCACCTACAACTTTAATCTTCATACTCTCCAACGCTGTTGACAATCAAGGAACAACTGAGAAAAAGGGAGACATAAAAGTCACCCGATTTAGCCCAAATACCCTGGTTAGACAAATAACTTTACATAAAAACAAACATTAATGTGTGTGCGTGCACACGTGTGCGTACGTGTGCCTGTGTGTGTGTATAATGGCGGTGAGCTCGCAGAATAGTTTGTGCACTGGTCAAAGTGTGAAGCAGTATTTTTTCCGACTTAACGTTCTGAGTTCAAATGCCGCTTGGGTTGATTTTGTCCTTCAATTCTTTCAGTATCGATCAAGTAAGTACCAGTTGAACACTGGGGTCGGTGTGTATACATAACGTGTATGTGCGCGCGCGCGTAGATAAGTAAAATAATGCATAAACAATAAAAACAATCCAACAAACCTAACGAAAAGCAAAGAAACACACGGAAAATGAAACTCTATTCCTTCCTAAATGTATTATTAAACAGCTACTGCAACATTCTGACATTCAAACCAACAGTAACTGTCGTGTATTTTCCGTTTCTAATTAAAAGCGAAACCCTAAACGAAAGCAAAAATACAAGTGGATCTACCATTCTAACAAATACGAGCAATGAAAACCAATCCTTTGCGAACAATAAATGTTTATAAATGGAACTCTGTAACGCTAGATTAGAATACAGTATTGTTTATCTGATGTAATCAATAGTGACATTATAGTCAAATAACGTACACATCATATTAATTTAATCATACAACTGCTCTGTAGACTTAATGTGACTTAACATGTTTGAATATTCAATTAAGAGGATAAACGGCAATATCTGTGCATATTACGTTCTCTCTAGTTCAATGACGAGTTATTTGGCAAGTTCATTAGAATTTTACTTGCGCTGCATTATTGAAACTTAATTTATTTAGGTTTGGTTTGTTTGTTTTTTTTAGCTTAACAAATTCCAAAATAAATTTTCTTAGTGTCTTTTACAAGAAATATTTTAATTTTGTTTATCACCTTTCTTCTTTTCTCACCTATTATGTTAAACCGATTTTATCACCACATGAAATTTTAAAATTAATTTTAAAACTTGACACACTTTATTTCTGAACTAATAGTTAAGTGAGTTATTGTTTTATATATATATATATATATATATATATATATATATATATATATATATATATATATATATATATATAATTATTATTATTATTATTATTATTATTATTATTAAAATACAATAATATCATTATTAATAATAAAGCACCGTATATCGACTGCTATTTCCAGCAAATAACGGTACTTCGTGTACGACTACTTCATAAAGATATATATATATATATATATATATATATATATATACCTGCTTGTTGTTTATTCACCTGTAAATATCAGTTATGTGTGTGTGGGTGGGGGGTGCAGACGTGGCTGTATAGTAAGAAGCTTGCTTCTCAACCACATGGTTCCAGGTTCAGCCCTCGGTCCGATTAAAGCCTTGTGAGTGGATTTGGCAGACGGAAACTGAAACAAGCCCCTCGTATATATATATATATATATATATATATATATATATATATATATATATATATATATATATATATATATATATATATATATATATATATATATATGGCCGCAGCCTAATGACTAAAAAAATTAAAGATATATATAGATACTAGCAGTATAACCCGACCTTGTCTGGGTGTGACTTATTACGCCATCTACGATAAGTCTTGCTAGGGGAAAATCAACTAAAAAAGAAAGCCTTACAACGAAAAAACCATTATGATGTAAATATGTTCATAATTCAAAAGACGATGAAATTAATAGGGAAAGTCTGAAGGTTGTTTTGCGTAAAATTATTAAGCGTACGTAAATTTCATCCGTCTAATTGGCTATAGAAATGCTTGTGCAAAACAACTTTTTGCGCTGCCCTGATTATACATAGCAGGGTAATCCTTTTTTGCAGGAGCTAGGATGGCAATTTGTGATGAAGCAATTGCTGGCGATCTGTTGGTACACAGTTTTGCCAGAATTCTATCAGATTGGGCAGAAGATGTTGATGCACCATTTTGCATTATGTTCAAAGTAGCTTCTGGAATGTGGTGAATTGCTGCAGTCTGTTGCTGTCATTTTAAACCGGTTGCTGTCTTTCCCCTGCAAACTCTCTTCTTTGGAGGCATAATCTATGTATATATTAAACAGAACAACACAAGTTATAATAGATGGCAGGGTCGGTACTTTTCACATATCTGTAATTTTTCAGATTAACACCCGCACAATTACCCAACCCTAATCCTAAACCTAATCCTAACCCTTACCCTAAACCCTAACCCTAAAACCCTAACCCTAAAACCCTAACCCTAAAACCCTAACCCTGACCCTAAAACCGTAACCGTAACACTAATCCTAACCCTAACCGTAACCGTAACCCTAAACCCTAACCCTGACCCTAAAACTCTAACCCTAACACCCTAGTGAAATTCGTGGTATATTTACAAAACATTGACGAACATGAGTTATGTTTTACTGAATGATTGTGTACTTGCACGTGTATGCGTTTGAGAGAGCGAGAGAGGAAGAGGTAGAGAGAGGGAGAGAAAGGAATAGAGGTAGTTAAAAGTTTTCTTATGACGGCTTCTCTTTACTGCCTATTACTTCATTAGAAATCTAAGGATGCACATAAGCACATAATAGAGAAAAATGAAACAAATATGGACGACTTGCTCCGAAACACCACCGAGTGGGGAACACTTCTCAAAAATAACCTGTTTCCTTCAAAATTCCTACATGCTTGAAATGTACATACATCAAGGTATATTCCTAGAAAATGTCACGAAGAAATATTCATTTTCCTGGAAGTTAAGAGGAATTTAAGTGGAATTTCCGAAAATTGTCCCCCACCCCCTCCCAAAAACACTTTCACCGAAATTATTTGTATATTCAAGAATCTACATAATAAATAATATATGCATAGAAAATTTCATTAAAAAATATTCATTTTTCTGAAAGTTATGACCTTCCAAAGTTGATGGGTAGAACTCTGTAGTCATGCCACATTGACGAACATGGTTGTGTTTACTTGCATGTGTATGCGTTTGAGAGATCGAGAGAGGAAGAGGGGGAGAAATGAATAGAGATCGAGAGCAATGTGTACGTTGTCGTCACAGGTCATGTATGTGTGGTTGTGTGTGTTTTTACGTATCTATGTTATGAAAAAGAGGTAATGAATACTGAGATGAAAGTTTAATCTATGATTATGTATGTATCACTCTCTCTCTCTCTCCCTCTCCCTCTTTTACTCTTACTCTCTACATTTTTATGTTGAGCGCGTGTGTAAGAACGGCGTTCCAGATAGAAGGGAAGAAATATAAAAGTTGCTAGAAACAACAGCCAAATCTCCCTTAAATCACACAAAGTAAACGGAATTTTAAAAATCTAATTACTGCACTGGAAAGTTCACATCGAGAAAATTCCATTGATGTAAAAACTTTTTACGAAAAAGTGGAAAATGTGGATTTCTATAAACTTTTAAAAAGGCTTCACACAGACACACAACTTCAGCTTTATATATTAAGATATATATATATATATATATATATATATTATTATTATTATTATTATTATTATTATTATTATTATTATTATTATTATTATTATTATTATTATTATTATTATCATCATCATCATTATTATCATTATTATTATTATTAACAATAATGATAAGGAGAACGGAGATTTTTCATATCCACAATTTATAGCATCCCTTAGTGGACCTACGCGCGTTTCAACTGCATCTATGCACACTGTTCGATATGCAGTCCTGAATGGATGGGATTCTCGGATTTACCAAGCGAGAAAAGTTACCAGAGCCTAGTAACTTATTGTTAGCTCGAGTAATCCAGCATCTGAAACCGAATTAAGAAGAAACGCAGTTATCTGTGTATTTTCTGATTTTCATTCAAATCGTGTGGTACCCATTCGTCGAGATTTTTTGATTTTCTGATCGCATATAAATGGTTGCAGGCATTTTCTGGGTAAGGTGAAGTTCTTTTGCCAGTTCTAGAGTGGTTTTACGTGGATTTTTCTCAAAGACAATCTTTAATTGACCGTCACCGTTGACAGGTGGTCATCCACTACGCTCACGATCTTCAAGGTTCAGGTCTCCACTGCGAAATCGTTTAAACCGTTTTGAAACTGACCACTCACTGGTCATTTCCTCACCAAATGTTTCATTGATATCGCAAGCAGTTTCAACTGCTTTACGTCCTTTTTTGAAGTTGAATAACAAAATTACTCGAACATGTATGTTTTGTTTTATGTACGTGTTCTCATACCTTTGTATGTACACATGTAACTCTGTGTGCGATTATGTGTATGTTTTTGTGCATGTGTTTGTGTTTGTGTGAGAAAGAGAGAGAGAGAGGGGGAGAGTATAAGTGAGGTCCTGGCAGGGTACAGAGATTGAGTGTTTCCAATGCAGCTCTCAATCGGAGGATTAGGCTATCTTCACTCTCCGAAGATTACAGTATTAAGTAAGATCGAAATTCCTCTGGTGGGGAAAAACCAGGTGTCACAACAGCAAGATCTATAGAATGGTCATAGAGAAATGTAAAATATAATCCATATAAGAAGACAAAGAAGGATTTTTAATGACCAATTAAATTTTTTTCTGTACCAACTCAGTTTTAAACACAGAAATGGGACTTCTTCAGACCTACATCAAAGGTGCACTCTAACACACACATATATATATATATATATATATATATATATATATATATATATATATATATATATATATATACATATACATATATGTGTATATATATATATATATATATATATATATATATATATATATATATATATATATATATATATATATATATATATGAATATGTATAAACATGAATATGTACGAATGTGTATATGTGTATGTATATGAGTGTGTGCGTTCGCGCGTGAGTACATCCGTGTGTATATGTATGCGTGTGTACAACTGCGTTTTTCTTTTGATTTTTTCCCTCAAAACAGCTCATTGTGAACGTGCAATTTAATGATTTAACATTGTACTTCAGAAACAAAAGCTCTATTCTATTTGCGTCATTTCGTGTTGTTTAGAGTTGTACAGAAAGAATCGTTTATTAAAGCTGCACCGACAATCTCACCTGAGCTTCTATTAGCCAAATGCTACTGCATAACATAAACTACATTCATTTCTTCATAGAGACAATCTACTTTAAGAGAGACTGTAGATGCAGCGGTTCTTAATCACCATGTCTAGGAACTTAATTAATTAAAAATGTTCAGCTCATTATATCAAGTATATTAGAACCCATTCAACTATTAATTTCCCATTAATATTAAGCTCTCCTTCTTTCACTTAATTGTTTATTTTCACATTTTTTATTTTCATTCTTTTTATCTTTTATATATTATTATATATATTTTTTATTTGCTTTAATTTGTTTATTCAGCCATTTATTCTGCATCTATTCTTGCCATTCCATCAATCTGTCATTCGCTTTCTCTTAAATCTTCGAAACACAGCTGTGCATTTTGTCCAATGATATTTCCAAGTGTATCTTCCTACAAGACTCACATTAGTTAACGTGGCATAATCATGGCGGTCGCCAGAGAAACAGCAACGTAAAACTATATATATATATATATATATATATATATATATATATATATATATATATATATATATATATATATATATATATATATACATATATATATATATATATATATTTATATATATGTTCATATAATGATATCTACCAAATGTATTGGTAAAATAAAACATGTAATCGTTACAAAAATATCAAAAATTCGTCCACAAAGGTCTATAGTAAACTCCTTATGAATCGATCTCCTTGCTTATGTATCAAAAATTTAAATAAGAGCTTTGACGCGAATATCCATATATATTAAATATCCATATATATCCATATATATTTTGACCTTATACAGAAATGTTTACATAGGTAATAAACTTTAATATATATGGATATTCGCGTCAAAGCTCTTATTTAAATTTTTGATATATATTATATATATATATATATATATATATATATATATATATATATATATATATATATATATATATATATATATGATAATAATATTATTATTATTATTATTATTAAGAAGAAGAAGAAGAAGAAGAAGAAGAAGAAGAAGAAGAAGAAGAAGAAGAAGAAGAAGAAGAAGAAGAAGAAGAAGAAGAAGAAGAAGAAGAAGAAGAAGAAGAAGAAGAAGAACGATAATAATAATAATGATAATAAAGAGTATGGAGACTTGTACATACACAAAATTTATTTTATAGTTATATACAGTATATCATAATGACCCGCACGTGTTTCCACTGGAACGACTACTCACTGTTGCAAATGCAACGTTGCAATATTTTCTGTGCAGCTTCATCAGGGTCCGTCCATTTCAATCAATTGACTTCGAGGATGACCAAATGGATGGGCCTTGATAAAGCTGTACCGACAATATTGCAAAGTTGTATTTGCAATAGTGACTAGTCTCTGCAGTGGAAACACGTGTAGGCCATTATAATATACTGTTTATACTATATACTATATACTATATACTATAGCCACGGGCCGACGGACCCTGATGAAGTTGCACCGACAATATTGCAGAGTTGCATTTGCAGCAGTGAGTAGTCGCAGCAATGGAAACATGTAGGCCGTTATAATATGCTGTATATATCATATACTATAGATAGTTCGTTGAGCGGTTGTGTATTCAGAGGTGTAAGAGAGTATATTCTCAATGCCCCTGGTGTAAAACATTTGAAAGTTAGTAATAGACAAGCGAGACAACTCGCATCAAGTCCCTACTTTTTTTTTTTTTTCGAAATAAAGAATAAGTTCAGTTGGTTATTGTTGAGCTCGCTTACGACAAGAGAAAGGCGGTCGCCATCGGTAAATGGAAATGTAAAGTATGTCGCTGTCTTTCTTGTTCCATGATGTTCAACTTGCAGGAACTAATGATCAGAGTGATTTCACATAAGCTGATTCATTGGTATCACTGATCAACCAGAAATTTCTCCTGTTTACTAGACAACATCAAAACTGAAGCTACAACAATAAGTAGAAGTTCATTGTTGAGAATAGAACTAATCTTGTTGATTAAACCGAAGGAGTTGACTACGTCACTAAGTCTTATCTGCTAGAATTTCCGGTTCTTTGTCTCGGCAAAAAATGTACCAGATGTCTTAAATAAGTTTTATAATCTCTCACATACGGCAAAAAACTACGATGTCTGCAATAATTAACATAGATTCTCCGTATTTAGCGAATAGAAGGAAATCCTCTAGTGACTGGACAATCTAGAGTAAGAGAGGGTAAGGAATCGGATAGGCTGGTATCGGCGCCACAACATCAGTCAGCTCTGTGAGGTAGACAACAGCGAAGTTCGGTTGAGGGGCCAGAGATTAGGTTGTGTCGGTGATCGTCCCCAGAACAATCATTTGAGTAGGTCCTTTTGTTTCAATACCCCTTAAGAATTCCCATGGCTACCGCAGCAACGAACCAAAAATGAAAGTAGCATTGAATTATGAGACTCTTTGAGTAAATATACTAGCCATGTAGCGGCAAGCGTGGCTGTGTGGTTAGAAGTTTGCTTCCAAACCACATGGTTTCTGGCTCAGTTTCACTATATGTATGTATGTATGTATGTATGTATGTGTGTATGTATGTATGTATGTATGTACATATGTATGTACGTATGTATGCATGTGTGTGAGTGTGTGTATATCTATATGTACATATATATATATATTTATATATATATACATATATCTCGTTTTGGGATTTGGTTTGCAAGATTTTTTTATGTGATTTCGTGTGTTGAAACATGAAAAAGTGGAAAAAATCCTCAACGCACACATGGGAATGTGGTGCAACATACTCCAACCTACAAAAAGGACAGCACACAATTTCGAAGCTACCAACAACGACATTCCTACACTATACGGGTTACGCAAAGACCACAAACCCTACATAAACTCTGTCATGGGGCCTCCAACCAGACCAGTTTGTGGAGCAAATATCTCCAGCAACTATAGACTGTCCTACTTCCTCTCACGGGTATTACGACCTCTCATAGAGATGTCTCTAGATGTCTGTGTGAGCACGGAAGATCTCAGTAAAATCAGTACTTGCAACCACTCCAACGAACTCATAGGTTGTGTAGTGGGTAGTATGGATGTGATTTCACTCTACCCATCTATAGACACATATTTTGCTGTGGGGATATGCATTCAAGTGATCTGTGAGAGTGAAGTGGAGTTCCGCAAGGTCAACACGAGAGAACTGGGCCTCCTCCTCAGACTAAGCTACGACAGTAACTATTTAGATGACCACGACCTCAGTAGATTTTTGCCCCACCAGGCCACAGAGGGGAAGACCACCCACCATCACTTCAGCAGTGAAAAAAAGCACCACTGAACGCTGGATTGGCTGGACTGCACCCACCCAAAACCCTGAGAACAACAATCAGGTGAAGGAAATGATTGCTCACGCAATAAGGGCCAGTATAAAAACCACCTTGAAGAACCACATATTAAAGTTCAACAAAAAAACTATACATGCAGGTTCAAGGTGCAGCCGTCGGTATTAGTGTAGCTAGAGATGTGGCCGGCCTCTTCATGACCTGGTGGGACAGAAAACTTAAACATATGTTAGCAAAACAGTCCACAACTCTTCTACTTTACAGCAGATATGTAGATGACATTAATATCATAGTTAGGACCAATTCTAGTGACGGTCCTGTAGAAACCGAAAGGAACGTAATGGAGAGCATCCAGCAAATAGCTAACTCCATCCACCAAAGTATCAAGGTAACTATAGATAACCCGACTAAACACCCCAACAATAGGCTCCCTGTACTTGATACTGAACTTTGGTTAGAGACTGTGAACAATAGAGTGCAGCTCCTCCACTCATATTATATGAAACCCATAGCTTCAAAACATGTTGTTCACAAGAACTCAGCTTTGTCACACAGCATGAAAATTAACATACTGATAGCAGACTTAGTTAGGATAATGAACAACATCTCCCCACTATACGAACCCTATGAAACGAAAAAAACATATACAGAACTTCATGCACCGCATGCAGTTCTCTGGATATGATCAGAAAGATAGGGTTCGAGTATACAGGGGAGCTAGAAAGAGGTTAGATAATATTATACGTAATGATACCAGTGGTACCTGGCATAGATATAGAAACAAAGAATGGAATAGGATACAAAGAATTTGTGACAAAGCCAACAGAGCGAACACGTGGTATAAAACCGATAGATATCAAGGAGTGATGTTTGTAGAGGTCACAGCCCATGGAGAACTAGCGCGTAGGTTTAGAAAAGCTCTGAAGGAGTCCAAACTCAACATTAAGATTGTTGAAAAGCCAGGGAACTCCATCAGATCACAACTATGTAGGACGTACCCCTTTGAGAATACCATATGTACCAATGATAACTGTATGGTATGTAGGATTAGCCCTGGCATTAACTGCAGAAATAGAAATGTAGTTTACAACATAAAATGCATGGAAGTTGCTTGTAAAGACCTGAATATGACATACATAGAGGAAACATCTAGGAGCATTGCGGAACGACTAAACGAACATTTGAGACAATATGACGACAAAAAACAGTCCTCCATACTCTACCAGCATGCCAAAGACCAGCATGGAGGCAACTTGTGTCAACTTGACATCCGCATCTTATCCAAGCACCCAAAAGACCCAACTCTAAGACAAATACGGGTGTACGTCCTTATAAATGAAACTTCCCCAATGCTAAATAGGAAATATACATAGATATCATACACCCATACCCACATTTTACACAGGTATAGTAGAACAGTTAGTAGGCTTTTATGCAGGTAGATGTATGTATGTCTGTGTGTAGGGGTGTATGTGTATGTGTGTGCATGCACATGTATGTATATGTAAACAAACAGGTCTACATACAGGTACATAGGGTATATGAACAGACAACCACATACGCAAATAGAGACTGAAACACATGACCACATATACACACACACTTTACTTCACAGAAAGACACATGTCCGCACATATGGAGATGTGCACTCATACATACAAACATGGTACATAGTGGCAAAACACACACAAACACACACACACGCACACACACACTCAGACA